>NW_009229758.1:381-19441 GCF_000690835.1 Fulmarus glacialis
GAGAGGAAATGGCCTCAAGTTGCGCCAGGGGAGGTTTAGATTGGACATTAGGAAAAATTTCTTCACCGAAAAGGTTGTCAAGCACTGGACCAGGCTGCCCAAGGAAGTGGTTGAGTCACCATCCCTGGAGGTATTTAAAAGAGGTGTAGATGTGGTGCTTAGGGACATGGTTTAGTGGTGGACTTGGCAGTGCTGGGTTAACAGTTGGACTTGATGATGTTAAAGGTCTTTTCCAACCTAAACAATTCTATGATTCTATGATCTTTGAAGGTCCCTTCTGACCTAAACCACTCTGTGATTCTATGACTCTCATCCTGCCAACCTGCATCTTCTACAAACAAAACAAAAGGCAGAATTTCTCATACGTCTCTGGCTTACGGGGGCAGCGACCACAGCCGTGTCTTGCAGGGAGAATCAGCAATCGCTGGTATCTCACCTCCAGAGTGCTGACAGCCAACAGGAGGCCTGACACCAAAGAGGTGCCCTTGAGAAGGTCAGAGCAGTAGCTAACACAAACTGACAAAGAGGTACCAAAATAGCTAAAACAATGGAAGAAAGTAAATAGGTACCGATTTATAACCTTACACGCACAGGAAGGGCTTGTACAGCAAATACTACATTAGGCAAAGAACACCAAATCATTAAGTCCCAAAAACTGATGGACTCACTTGAGTGTGGTTTTCAATTAAACGATACATCATCTTTGTGGCCCAAGAAGTAGAAATTCCTCGAGGGCAGCAGAGAACCCAGCAGGCTAAAAACATATTATGTTTTAAAAACATTAACATATCCAGCATCATTTACTGTCCTGTTGGATGCTGATTACAACCTGCTCAGCCAAGACACAAACACGTTTCCACCTCATCTCCTCAGCACAGCAAGAACTACCTACTAAAGGTGATGATAAATTGATCACTGCAGAAGTGGCTGCGGCAGATTAAGATGTTCCCATTCCTGGGTTGCCTGTGAAGAGGACCCCATGCTCACAGCTGAAGAGTTCACGTGAGCATTTCTCACATGCTTCAGCACAAGAAGCTTGGGCTGAAAAGCCGCTGGAGAGGGCTCAGCCCAACCTGGAGGGCTTGGCAGCGCTGCGATGAGGAGGGCTCACACGAACCGCACTGTTGGATGACCTCATGGAAGCCACCAGCTTTGCCATGTAGGTAGTGGCCGACGGCGGAGAGACAATGATATCTCAGACCTTGGCAGGTTTGTGCAGCTGGTGTCTGGTCATGGTCAAAGAATTAGGTTGGATTTGCACAGAAATGTGAAAGCCTAAGAAAAAAGTGCATTTGCTTAAAATTTCTGGGAGTAGTAAGGCAAATGGATGAAGTGGTTTGTTCCAAAAGATAAGCAAAACCGCAATCTGGATATTAAAACAGAATAGTCAAAATAGATCTAATCAAAGCTCCTGGGGAAGCAACGTTTAATGGAAGATGACCAAATCCTTACTTAAACATTTTAATTTTTTGAAGGAGCTAAGCACCAGAAGTTTTACTTAATGGAAGAGGTGTGTGTCTCAAATACTTTCTGTATAAACAAAGCACCCAATCTGACTGTCCAACTATAGGATCTATGTGTAAAAACAAGAGCATCTAATGGTATTTTTAGAAAAGAGGAACAGAAAGAGTTCTCAGATGTGAAACTACAACCAGCTCCCATATCAAAACAGTTCTTCCTTAATTTCACACAGAAGAGCCAAAGTCACTAGCAGACATCTGAAATCCCATCAACTGTTTTCTCCTCAGCATATGCTTGAAACTTTTCTCTTTAGCGTCGTGCAGGTGCCTTTAACATATAAACCTCCAACAGAAAGAGGTATTTCAACATTACGCAAACAACAACTGCAGTAGAATCAAATACCAAATAAAACCAAAATGGGTGGAAACTCAGTTAAAACTCAAACACCTTCAACAGGGTGAATGCTTTTAATATAAATTAAATAATTTTTTCTAGTGACAGCTGGCTATAATATCTTCATGACAAAAATGAAAAGAAACGTGTTGGGGGCCTCCACGTGCTCATTCTAACTTTTCTTCTAAAAAAACCAAAACAAACCCCGAAAAACCAAAAAGACTCAACTCTTCAGCATTTGTATTTGGCAACCTAAAGAAAGAAACACATCTCCTGTTATTGTGGCTGCAGGCTGGACGTACAAGAAGCCCGACCTGAAGATGCAACATTCCTGGTGGGTGTCCTCTGCAAAGCTGCAGAAGCTTCAGACCTCTCCCTGCACGTGGTCCTCGGCGGTTGTCCTGTCTGTTCTCTACCGGGCAACCTAGAGAGCCTTTTCCAGTGGGCATGGTGGGGGTTCCTGGTTTGTTTGTGCTCTTTGCTTTTTAAAAGCCAGGCTTCAGGAGTGCCCCAATGGCTTTAATTCGTACGTGGTGAGACAAGCCTGGGATTTCTTCTTTCTAAGTCCCCAAAAGTGCTGCATGCATCTTTGTCTTGATCAGCAGGACTCCATTTCAAATACATGGCTGGAACAACATCCCTCTCTAAAACTAACAAAAGAGGCAGAAGAACAGATGATTTAGAAGTATGGTGACTGCCAAGCCCTTCATCTGTGTCCTTCCTACCCCGCCCGCAGCCCCCGGGAAAAGGGAACGGCAAGGCAGAGGTTACGACTTCAAGGAAACTCACCTACGGTAAATACCTCTCACGAGATACCATTTATAAAGTGTTGCAACACTTGAAAACACTGTTAACAGCAGGAAATCTATTTAAAGTGGAAGGAATATGATCATTAAGGAATAAAGAGGGAGTTTCGGCTCAGCAAAGACCTAGGGCTAGGGTGGGGGAGGGAGCATCTCAGCGATTGCATTTACATTTTTTCATCTCAAAGCCCCATCACAGGATAAAGGGGATGGGAACTCAATCACAGCAACCAGATTTCATGCCAAGCCAAAAAGTCCATTTGCTAGAGGAAAGAATGAAATTTAGTAAGACAGATGGGGGAAAAAAAAAATAAGGAAAGGCTGGGAGGTGCCAGGTGGGATGAAGGCAGGGCTCCCCCCGGCTCCCCCCATGCAACTGCAGGGGCTAGCCCATCAGTCCCCCAAATTAGGGGAAATCCAGAGCAGCCAACAAGGCACCTCACCCTTAAAATTAATCTAGAACTCACTCTTCCTCCCCACAATGATATCCAATTTCACAATTAAGAATTTAACCCTTTACTTGCCTGGGCTGCATCTCTCAAGCTGCCTGACGTTGAGAGATGTCTCAGGTAAAGCCTGGCCACTGCCAGGCGTGTGATTTGTACTGATTGCTTTGGAGAGGGGGGCAAAAAGGAGAAAATTCAGAAGATAAAGCTGCACACAGCCCACGCTCCACCCCGAGGCCATCAGTCTGCAAGCTCCCAGCCTGGGCAGGTATTAATCAGCACCTGGAAAGCAGGAGGTCAGCAGCGGGGAGAGCCCACCACCACCCCGCGAGGTCACCACTTCAAAAGCTGAATCTGGTCAGATACCAGAGAGAAAAATAAACACATCTTAAGAGTGCAGGAGCTAAGATTTTTTGTTTGCATGTGATACGGCTTACCCGCTTCCAATCAAAAAGTAGCTGTTCTGTCCAGAGGGAAAGGTGATCTTTTTGCAGTAAAAAATCCTGAATCCAACTGTGCATTTATCGGGCAAAGCACGGTTTAAAAATTAACTCTAAGCAGCACTTCCAGCACTGGATTGGGGCTCTTCTGGTTTCTTACCACTCACGGGCAGCCCCCCAGCTCCTCTCCACCCAGGTGACTCCAAGCTAACAGGTCGGGACAGCACAAAGCAATACAGAAGTGATATTATTTCCAAATTTTACAACCATGCCTAATTACCGCCATCATTTGTGCTACAAATGGAAGACACCAAGGCAGAGAGTAAAGAGCCTTGCCCAAAAACGCAGGGCAAACATTAGACAGCCAGACGGAGCAGGGCAAGGGAGGACGGCTCCCTGCTACCACTACCCCTGTGCCCCATCTTGGGCATCCGATTACCCGCCCTCTGGCCACCAAACCGATCGGGGAGGACATCTAGAAGGTGCACTGACATCTCCGATCCACCGCAGTCCCTGCTGCAGTGATCTTCCCACCACAGCCAACTCAAGGACAGAAACCAGGTGGCCAAAGCAGCCTACTGAGGAGATACATCACCAGTATCTTACTGGGGCCAGGCCAGTATTTACACTGCACTGAAGAGGAGCATAGGAACAAGCCACGCTCAATCCAGAAGGAAATATCCCATTTTCCATTGCACTCCAGCCAAAACCAGCTCCGACACAGAAGTTTCTTGCAACAACAGCTATCTCAGACAGGAAATCGTGATACAAGCAATACAAAATTTCATCAGACAAAAGCAGCTGTAGTGATATATGTAATTTTTGCCGTAAGGCATGTCAGCTAGAAGCTGGTTTTCCAGGGGAATTAGCAGGGGTACAGGTCCTCCCCTCTCCTGCGTGCTCATGGTCCACAGCAGGAAGCACTCCCAGTCTTGATGGAGAGGGGCTGCAAATCCCACAGCCGTACAGTAGCCGTAGCCAACCCATCATCCAACTGCTACTTGTTTTACCATTTTGTTCATTTCTAAATATATTGTACTATCTTTCCGAGTTACCATTCCATTACAACAATTTTCCTTTAAGATATTGCCGGTTGTGGGCAAACCGCAGAAGTGTTCAAGTTGTTACATGCATCAGCTAGTAAGAGCTACAAGGATGCTGAGCACACACTTCTTGCTCTGGAAGTTGTAGTAGCCCTTGCCATAAAACATTTTGATTTCCCAAATTTGTGACTTTTAAAATTCTCTAGTTATGGACCCAATTCACCTGATCAATACCGCAAGCCAGCCTACAGCGTAACAATGACTTACCAAAACCACATATTATTCTTTAGCACAAATCCTTTGCATACCATTCTGCCACCACAGCAATTAGCTATTCAATTTTGCAAAACATGTTGAGAAAGCGCAGTTGATTCAGGCAATAATTTCATCTTTATGAGCTTTTAAACCAACTTTCGTAGCTACGAATGCAATGCGGACTGACTGCACATCTCATGTACGGAAAACAACACAAAGGATGCCAAGGACAGAGAAAAACAGTGACTTTTGCTTTCAGCAGTCTCAATAATTAATTCCGCATGAGGAGGTGCTCCAGCAAAAACCACCTCCATGACAGGTTTAAACATTTTCCGCCAGAGGAAAGAGGAAACAGAGACCTGCAACCTTACCTCTATCTTCCCGAGGTGAAAGATGGTTCATGGGAAAAACTGGACTCTTCAGTTAATTAAACAGCAAAACAACAGAATCCTAGAGCCTCAGCAAACGCAGGCATCGACCTTCCATGGGCAGTCTTCACATGAACTCTTCTGATAGGGGACCAGCATCAATTACTGAGTCCTGCAGAGGAAAAAACAGTTTGTCTGCATTACCTTTCATTTATCTTTCTGAATTATTATCCACACGATGCAATTTTCAGTGTTTTAAGTAGAAAAACAGCAAAGTTGAGGTCAGCTATTAATTCACAGCAGCATCAGCTTGCTGACCTTCTCAATACTATCAATTGCAAGCTATCTTTTTTATTTCATTGGAAAAGAACTCATCAAGGTTCCTCAAGCTTTAAGCTACTTGGGGAAATAAAGTAAATGAAAGCTTAATACTCCAACCAATACTTTTTCTTAAATTCTCCCCTCCCTTTTTGCCAATGCCACTCCTAAGAAATAAAGATTACCCTCCAGAAAAACACAGCACAGATCTAGTAGCAAATCTGCCATAGTGAGACAGCATCTACGCAACACAGGAGATAAAAACTAGCACCAGAAAATTACAGTTGGTGTTTACAGCCAACAGGCTGCAGACCACCGCCGAACTCATAAAACTCAAAGATAATGAGATCCCTCCCTGCCTCTCAAAGGCACGGATAGTAAATTGCTGTTGTTACTAAGCATTAAGCTAGAACCGGATCAAGGGGATTTCTCCAGTTCCTCCTCTTCCGCAGACTTTCTGTATCGCCTTCGATAAGCCAGGTAGCCTCTGAACCCGAGATGAGCATAATTATTTCTCTCCCGAAGCACGTACGCCATAAAAAGATACCAAGACTGCAGTACGTCCATTTTCTTCAGCTATCCCCTCTTCCGTAAGTCATACCAGTCTGAACCTTGTTCCTCTCGAGCCGAATGCTAGTATGTCAACTATTTGTGGCTTGCAAAGACCTTGATTGGTTGAAAAATTTAAGTTCATAAAATAGGGCATTATATTGTGATGCGCTGCCTGAATTCTAATGAAAAAGTAAGTAATTTAAAAAAAAAACGACCATGGAAACACTGAGATGAGCTTCATAACCTTTCTTCCAAGCCACTCCACACATTGCAGTTTCTACAGCCAAGCTTGCTACCCAGCCCATCAAATGCTCTGAGACAGAAGTCCCAATATTGCTTTTGAACTTTTATTTTTAGTAGCTATAGGATGCAATTCATCTTAATCAACCTTAGACACCTAAGAGCTGGTTGGAAATTGGAGCTGGTAATTCCAGGGTCCCTCTGCAGTCAATGAACAGGTCCACGAATCTCCCCTTGGAGATGCTGGATGGAGATGTCTGCAGGTCCTCAGCAGCCCAACCGGTCCCAAAGGCTGGCTGCTGCTTCAGCGGATCAGGTTTGGTCCCCAAGGAACCACCAGGTTAGGAGTCCATGTTAAATTACTTCCAGGATGTGTCTATATTCTTTCTCTCTCTCTCTCACAGAATTACTAGGATTACTGGGTTAAATTTATACCTCTAAATCCAAGCATCTGAAGTTAGATGAGGAGAATACCATCATTAGTTCAAAACCTGCTCGTCCCCATCACTGCTTCTGCTATTACAAAAGAAATTACTTACATGGACACGGTCATTAGAATACTGTCTTAACAATGCACCCGTCTTTAGCAACACAAGACTCTTGTAAGTCACTCGTTGCAACTTATTCATGAAAAATCAAGCAGGCAAAAGGAGAGAGGAAAACTCACACGGCAGCATCATCTCCAAGGCACTGGCAAAGAACAACTCCGGAAGCTTACGGATCCACATCCGAACAGCAGGGTATGACTAGAGCACATCCCGGCAGCAGACGGGATGCCTGCCTTGTTAAGCATCCATTTTTATACACATGTGCACATAAATGAACACAAAAGATGCACAAACTGCTGTATTGCTCAGGCTTCCAGTCTGAAAGTTGCATTTTACCAGTAGGAGACAGTCTTTGAATTTCTAAATAATATATATGTCCCAGCTGCCTTCACTACTTCTACAATAAATAGACCAAATGATGCTAAGGAAGGAATGTTAAAAACAGAAAAACATAAATAATAATGGAAACTTTAAGAATATGTTTCCAGATTCCCAGGGCGAGGTGTGTGTCTGGGGGGGATTAAGCTCCCCAAACTGAAAAAGGAACATGTTCCTGTTTTAAAAAAACAAAATAACTCTTCTCAACCTGGCTCTCATGAAAAGGAAAGCAACAATCAGAATAAAAATTATATATAACAAAGAGAAGAAAAACTAAACTAAATATTAAAATATGTCAGAAATGTAGTGCTATGAAACAGCAAGAGAAGAAAAATGCAATGAGAGGAACCACAACACTCACAGGTTTGAGCGTATCAGGTTATAAAAATTACCTAGGAACAGCGAATTCCAGCAATGGCCGAGGACCGTTACTGCACAGAAACAGAGCAACCACCAGCAATATTATAGGAACGGCAGAAGAATGCAACAAATACTTCTGTTCATTAATTAAGAAAGAAACCAGATGGTATAGTCATGCCACAGGAAACATTTTCTATTCCAAACAGCAATGCAGGCAGATGTGAAACAACAGCTAACAGAGCTGGCCATTTTTAAGTCAGGAGATCTTCAGCTGCACCCCAGGGGCTTTAAAAGAGCTGGACAAGAAACCCTCCGGACTTGCTTCTCGCAAGTGTTAAGTTGGGAGGTTTGAGAGCATTGAAGGACATGCTGTTGTGTCAACATTTTAAACGTGTGAGCAGGATGACCAGGCTACTAACAAGCTATCGGGTCCAGCTTACATCCCAGAAAGACAAGGGAAATGCTGGTATAAAACTTAATTAGGAATTATAGGAAGTAAACAACTGATGTCTATTGACACACAGGTCTTAAATCAATTGTATGTGTTTTTATTAAGACTACAAGGCTGCGAACTGTAACAGCTCTGATGCAGCATACTTAGAGTTCAGTAAATCATTTAACTTTGTAAAGTATGATTTCTCAAGTAACTGGAATTACATTACATAACATGGAATATATTAAACAGATTAATAATTGGCCAAGCGAAAAGTCATAAAATATAACTAGATCATCATTAATCACGTGCTCATACTGAAATCCCAAAAGGAGCAGTTCTTGCGCCCTACATTACTCATCCTTCTGCAAGCCATGAGCAAAAGCCACTGCAAATCAGACTCACACCGACTCTGAAAGCTGTAAATAGCAAAGGACACAAGATTTGGATCTTTTATCAACAGGACTGCAACCAAAGACCTTGCACATCTTTATCACCAAACACAAACTTGCAGCAGAGACCCTTCCCAATCCAGACGAGATGTAACAGAGGAGGGACACACCAGCAGCCTATGAAGGCAGCAGCAGCCTGCTCAGTGCGAGAACAAGGGGGCAAGAAATGAAAGTAGCAGGTGGCAAGTCCAAAACCAAACAAGAGGCAGTGGTTTCTTCATACACGACCCAGCTAAGTGGTTAAGCTCCTTGCCGCAGGATGTTGTGCACGCTAAATGTCTGTGCGAGCTCAAGGGAAGACTGGCCATGTCACAGAGCAGACACCTAAGACGGTTACTAATAAGACGGACATCATCTCTGGCTGGGGAAGTCCTGGAGATGTTGAATGATCAGAGGCTGGAGAGTTGGGAAAGTGTTAGAATCATAGAATCATTAAGGTTGGAAAAGACCTCTAAGATCATCGAGCCCAACCATCAACCCAACACCACCATGCCAACTAAACCATGGGCACCACATCTAGACCTCTTTTAAATACCTCCAGGGATGGTGACTCCACCACTTCCCTAGGCAGCCTGTTCCAAGGCTTGACCACTCTTTCAGTAAAGAAATTGTTCCTGATATCCAATCTAAACCTCCCCTGGCACAACTTGAGGCCATTTCCTCTCATCCTATCACTTGTTACCTGGGAGAAGAGACCTTTCAGGTAGTTGTAGAGAGTGTTGTACAGGGTCTGCCCAGTCCTCACCTCCTCATGGAGGCACCGCTTTTAGAAACAGGGTGCAGATCCATCACTGCTATTCTTATATTCTCACCTAAGAGTAGAGGAAACTGTACTTTGGAAAAGGTCTCAGTGATGGTGGACCGCCAACCGCACATGGCTCCCCAATGCAGCTCCCTTTGCCAGCAGCGCTGCGTCATCCACGTGCATGAAAAACTCCTGAACGTGGGGGCTCAACCCACTCTTTCAAATACAACTGAAGTCAGGGAGGTCCTACAGCCTCTCGTGCAGGTGATCATATCAGATACTATTAACAACCTCTCCTGTTCCAGAGATGGTGAAACCATGGCTTTTGAACCACGTGCAGCTTACAGGCACCCCCAGAGTCACTCCCGGACTGCAGCAAACTTGCACAAGCAGCAGTGGGGTGATGCTGTTCCAGGGCCATTGGATGATCTGAGCCCATATCAGCAGAAGAAAGCAGGTTCGAAAGGCAAACAGGAACACATGTCTCATTTAAAGAGCACCAAAGATCTCCCAGACATAATTCCCTGGCAGGACTGCTCCACCCCCTCAAGCTCTCCCATGCCCCACACACTTTCTTGTGCTCAACCACATGAAGATTTTGCGAGGCTTTCCCAGGTCATTACTACGCAACCAGTCTGCACTACCTGTAGTCCCTAAATCACAGTAAGAAGCTAAAAGAGCTGGATAATAGAATCATAAAATCATAGAATCATAGAGTAGTTTGGGTTGGAAGGGACCTTTAAAGGCCATCTAATCCAACCCCCCTGCCGTGGGCAGGGACATCTTCAACTAGAGCAGGTTGCTCAGAGCCCCGTCCAACCTGACCTTGAACGTTCCCAGGGATGGGGCATCTACCACCTCTCTGGGCAACCTGGGCCAGGGTTTCACCGCCCTCAGTGTAAACAATTTCTTCCTTCTATCTAGTCTGAATCTCCCCTCTTTTAGTTTAAAACCATTCCCCCTCGTCCTGTCGCAACAGGCCCTGCTAAAAAGTTTGTCGCTATCTTTCTTATAAGCCCCCTCCAAGGGGATCTTGGCTTTTCTTTCCAAAACATAATACCTTGAGGCAATAATAAAAGACACTTTACAAGTGCTATTATGCATAAGCTTTCCGTTTAAGATATAGAGAGATCTGGAGGACAGATAAAAGATAGAAGTATCCATAGATTATCTACATCAACAGCCCAGGATATTTTTCCCTTTCATCAGAAAGCCTTTTAATTAGTAGGATATGCACTTAGAGATTTCCAACATAAAAAACCCCAAGCCCTTTCACTAAAGCTTGCATTGACTGGTGACCTTTGCTCTTCTGTTTTCTTCCCAAATCCTGTATTCAGCATTTTTTGCTCAAACTATTGACAACTTTCACTGAAGGGTTTGAAGTGATTTGCTTTAGGTGTATCCATGTTTTTCCCCCCAACAAAGCATCAAAGTTGGGTTGTTCCCTGCAACCCATAAAGCAGAAAGAAGAAATATCCCATACAAGTCGATGGATTGGACCCTGGTTTTAAACAGTTGAAGCTGAGGGCAAGAAGTGGGTTATCCACGATCTTGTTAAGCATATCCTCTGAAGCTGCTTTGAGCAAGGTGACCTACTGACCAGATGACCTCCTGACACCCCTTCCACCTAACCTATCCCACATTAACTACAGCAGATTCAGCCTATCAGAAGTTCTCCTTCTCACATGAAAATGTATTTAAACACACACAGGAGAGCCTGGACTGTTGCTGAACCCATCAGCTTTGAAATCTGCTTTGAAATTCTACTAGTCAGTTGAAAAATTAGTGGAGAGTATACGGAAGCTAAGGCGCAAGGTCAACTGCTAATATATTTTTGAGTAAAAGTTATCCACTAAACCATTTCAGACGTTCCAGCAACCAGAAGAAACAACTTACTGTCATCCTTCATCCCAGCTAGATCTCACCCAAAACCTTTCATCTTTAGCTTACTACAACATTTCCCAGTCCCTTGAAGTCATGTGCTTTCTACTGCATCTTCACCCATGGACCTACAGGGCATAAACGCTTTGCAGCTGAGTTCTCACACAACCCGTGATGGACCGAGCCTTTGAAGGGGTCATCATTTAGCATGTGAAACATGCATCTTTCAATACCTCCCTTGTTATATTTTACTTAAGGCTCTAAATATTTTATTGGTGACTGTTTAATATTAAAATACATGAACAAGGGTCCGTGGAGCCAGGACCAGAAACAGCATTACTCTCTTCACTTGATGAGTGGGCTCCAGACCTACAACATGAAGACAAACATGACCATAGCTCTGGGTTTGTCCAACCTTGGCCCACGCTGTGACCGTAGGATCCTCTCCTGTCTTTCCACTGCAAAAGTTTGTTCCACTTAGCCTAGGTAATCAAAGCTAATAAATTATACCCAACTATAAAAAGTGAGTGGAAAGGAGTTAGGAGGGATTTAATGTTTATTGTATGTGGACAAAATCCATAATTTATTTACTTGTTTTTCATTGCCGTGCTATATATAAAGAGGGCACGCTACAAAGTAATATTAAAAAAGAACAGCTTTGTTACAAGGGGTTGCAGGGAGCCTCCCGCAAGGACATTCCTTTTCTGCCTGCTTACAAGTAACGTGCAGCACCAAATTTTTTTTTGCAACTCCTCCAAACTCCAAGGCTGTTGGGCCAGTGTAAATGCTGCATTTTTAAAAGGGATATTTAATCTCCCTGGAGTAAGGACTTTCAGGCAACAGTTTCAAGGCAATGCCAATTCTCACTACATTTCCCCCCCGTGAAAGTACTCTTTCAGGTTCCCTTTAAATTTGATTTTGCTTAAGAACTTACACACATTTTTGGGCAGCTGGAAAGCCTGTTTTCCCCCTTATCTATTTTTTCATGTACTGCTGCCTGATTTATACCCAATACCAAATAAGTGTTGCAGGAGACAGAGAGAAAAGCCGTTTTGCAAGAGGGCTAAATCTGTTTGCCAGTTAACTGTTGCAAATTAAAAGGTCAGAAAAACAATCACTGTATTTGGAAAGAATAATTTTACACAACTAAGACCTCAACAAAAAAAAAAAAATATTAACTTTGTTCCAGTAAAGCGAGTTGTCTTATCTACCCATGAGGAAGTTTAATAAACAGCTTTCTGTACTTCTAAGGTTTTGAACACGTGCCAGGTTTTGCAGGGATCTCACTCGTCCTAGATGAAACTGCAGGGCTTTAACTGAAAAGCAGAAAGTGTAAAATACATTTTAAAATAAATCTGAAGGAGAAATTGATTGCATTTGTTCGTTTAGGCAATCAATAACAACAGGCAACACTAATACCGAAGTTTCATCTGCAGATTGCTCCTACTGCTACAGATCAAGACCGGTGAATTAACCTGCCGGTTCCCAAAGCCCAAGGTACTCCTGCAAGGCAGGGGAGGCACATCACGGAGCCCAAGTTAGGAGCCATGCCAGACTTCTGCAGGTCTCTGCAACAATCTCATATGTCCATGAATGCTCAACCTGCCACAGGTCTCCTACGCCATCACTGGCTCTTCTTCACTCACCCGCCTCATCGCAACACAAAGCCCAGAGTTCCCAATTTGGATATTTATGCAAATTGCTGTAATTTTGAACCAGCTCAAGATTTCCCAAGTGCTGTGAAGCCATAATAGCACTTTGCTGGCCGAAGTCCCCAGCTGGTCCACTTCAGGAGCTTCAGGCAGTGGAAATCACACAAGTCAAAATCTCTCCCTTGCCATGACTTGACCATCATCAGCTCTGGGGAACACTGACCCTGCTGCAGCATCCTGCAAAGAGAATAAACCTGAAAGCTCTTTAGCAGATGACACTTTCCAAGGGTGCTTCAGCCATCCCTGCTGCAGTACATGCAAACGGGACTCCTGTTTTGCATCCTGAAAGCAGAAGTGTGCTTTAAGGGGAGAAAAGAAAATCCCCAAACCAAAACCCGATGTGTTTTTCTATCCACACACAACCCAGCACCCCAGGTGCCCACTCACTACATTTTGCCAGATTAATCCATAGCTTGGTCCTAGCCAAAGGAATCATTAGATTCATGTCCAAAAACTCTCAAGTCATTAACGGCCTTAACTGCACACTTTATATGAGTTTTTAATAACTTCCTGATATAGATTAGATCCAACTTTATTCCTCCCTCACCAGCTGAACGTGAACTCTACAAACACCCTGATTTCTGGAACGGCATCTACATTCTCAGAATATTCGGTTTCTCTCATTAGGGCAAATTTGGTTTCAAGCCAAACAGCATATAAATAATTATTTACACAGCTCAGTACTCCTGCGGTGCTCGGGTTCCTTTTCTTCCAAGGCCTCACAGTTATCTTAAAAAGTGTCTACCGTCATTTGCAAACTATTTTGTCAGACTGATGCCAAAGGGTGCTAACCGCTTGCTTGCTTGATGTCAGCTCCTTGGAAAGGCTGAAATTGCATGACGTTTCCAAAGGACTATACTTGAAGTTATCTCTGAGTAATCTAGGAGAGATGATCTTGTACAGAAGAGAGTAACTGGTTTGAAGAGCTGTGCAAATGCTAATTCCTCGGGCTGGAAAGAGGATGCATCTTTCAAAGTGGAATTTAAGCTGTCACAGGTTCCCTGTTCCAACAAAACCAGCTCCTACCACACTTTAAAAATAAATCCCTAATCTGAGATCTCCTGCAAAGAACAATCTTGATCTTAGGAACGTGAGACTGACTTTTAATTCCTTCCTATCTTTTTTTCTCTCTACTGAAAGCCAATGATGATGATTAAACGATGACAAATGGGTTTGTACGGGTACCATTGTGAAACAGGCTGCTGTCCAAGTAAACCTTAAGTGATGCACAAATACGTTGTTATACCAAGTGATACACAGACACTGCGGTGGCCTCAACCCTTCACGATCACTTGAACAGCTGTGCAGTGGATTACAAGTATGTGGTACAGTATTTTAAACTGTTTACTTTCTTACTATCCATCATTAAAATGTGCTTAACAACAAGCACCAGCAGCCTGGGACAGAAGTTCTTGCCTTTTTTTCTTCCACAACCAAATATAACTTAAAAAAACTAAAGGAGAAGGATACCATAAATAAAATATATAAAGGATATTGTATATAAAATTACAGAGTTCAAAATTTTTTGTTAATATACTAACACAGAGAAGGTGTACTAGAGTCCAACAGTGACAACTTTGCTATTAATTTGTATGTCTGGACTTCCAACTCTTTATTATCCTTGTCTTAGATTTTTAACTCTAAAGATGCTTTATTGTCCTGGCATCAAAAACAAGGACAGGGAGAGGCGTTAGACATTGTGAAATCCTTATTCTCTTGATTTCAGTGAATTTGGAATTTCAGTTACATTAGACCTCAAATATCGTTTCACAAGGGCCTGGGTCATGCTGAGTCAAGCTTGGGAGTAAGGGTAAGCTGAAGATGCAAAGCACTCTGCACCATCACAGGTAGACATCTCTAATAAAAACATCACTGTCCTCAGCCCTGTGATTTCAGATCTGTATCTCATCACCTTTATTGAATCCAAACTGTGGCAGAGCTCGTTATATCCAGAAGCAATTTAAAAGTTTCTGAGAAGCTGACTCAATAGGTTTCTTTAAAAAGTAAAGCCAACGAAATAATTTTAGAATGTTCTCTGACGCTTCTTGAGTCTCATGTCTTAATGATTAAATATATTGGGATGATGAAGGGGAAAAAAGAAATGAAGACGACTTTCTGAAACAACCGCCACTTCAAGATTTGAAAACTGCTCTTCTCTCACTGCCCCCATTACTCACATCATTATATTTGAGATTTTTATACAATGCAGATAGCTCAGATAAACAGACTGGATATGAACACAGAAGTACTGCGTTTACTATAATCCCTGGCTGACAATTAAATAACACAAAGCATATTAATACTAAGAAAACAATTATACTGGAGTTATAACTCCATATATTGTGGAATAGCATAAATCCATATATGCATAATATAAGAATATGTAGCTATAGCTACAGAAAGAAAATTCAGTAGTAAAAAGGTAATTTTGAGGACTCTAATGAGTGGAAAAAAATGTAAAGTGAAACCTTCATCACTGCTGTGTTACTGCACACTGAAATACAATGCTGTTCAAACAGTTTAAATGCATGTTTATCTTTTTTAATTATTTCAGTACGGTACTCAAAAAAAATACTGAGACTTTGTCAGAAACCAAATTACTTAAAATGGTAAGAACATTTCTGGAAGGTTTCATCAAAGTCAGGACCAAGGATGGGAAATGGCTTATGCTGCTTCTTGTTCTACGAGAGAGGAGAAAGGTGAGTGCAGGGGGAAGGAAATTCGACGTACAAGAGCATCCAACTTGCTGCCACTGCAGCTGGCAAAGCACAGGTGCCACTGTGGATGAGGACCATTAAAGGCAGCTTGGAATGTATCGCCGAAGCTTTTAAGATGACATGCTTATCAGCCTGAATGCCTAACCAGTGCTTTAGAAATTAAGGATTACTGGGAGTAGAGAGCCTGTGTTTATACAGAAGAGCTGTAGTGAACTTAAAAGCTTTACAGCTCTTTCTCATGTATTTATGCTTATTAAAAAAAATCCCAGATGCCATAAGCTTATCTGTATTTATAACTTTAGCTATTTGAATGCTTTGTCTGAATTGATTCCCAATGTAAATTGAGAATTCCCTCCCCCTGAGTTCATTTCAGCTTAATCATTTCACTGACAACGCTGCAGAAGGTGAGCAAGGGGATGCTGAGGGTGGACATCCCACCCCTGCCACTACTGCAAACAACCATGATGGCCATGCATGCACTATGGGACTGAGATGACAAGGACAACTGCTTTACCTTCTCAGCTACTAGCACCCACCGCCAGATCAGATCTGATAATCACCATTTCTCATATAAAGCCTATTCTGTGCTATAAACTGACCTTGACTGGGCACTGGTGGAAGAGCAGCTCCAGTGCAGTGACGAGGGGACTGTATAAGGGAAACAGAGACAACTTGAACAGAAAAGTCAAGGGTTAACCACCACTTTTCCCTTTCTCCACTGCAGGCTGAAATAGCTTGTGAAATTTCCTACCACCCAGCTACGCTCCTCTAAGCCTGAAAGGAAGTTGTAGCCACGTGGGTGTTGGTCTCTTCTCCCAAGGAACAAGCCATAGCAATGGAAATGGCCTCAAGTTGTGCCAGGGGAGGTTTAGATTGGATATCAGGAACAATTTCTTCACCGAAAGAGTGGTCAAGCCTTGGAACAGGCTGCCCAGGGAAGAGGTGGAGTCACCATCCCTGGAGGTATTTAAAAGAGGGGTAGATGTGGTGCTTAGGGACATGGAAGGTCTTTTCCAACCTAAATGATTCTATGATTCTATGATGATTCTACGCTCCTCTAAGCCTGTTCGCCAGTAATTTTAGAGACAAGGGATTCCAGCTGCACATGCAGACTAGCCAAGTGTCAGTGCTAATATACGTCCTCCCACTCCTCTGCTCTTGCATCCATCATGTCCTTCCATCGGTCCAGAGCCACCCTGAAAATACAGCATCGCACTGGTTTTCTGTGTGGTCTGCCATCAAAACAGGGTACAGACAGGGAAGGAAAAAGACTTTTCAGAAGCAGATGACTATAGCCACGCAAGTTGAATGTAACGTTATAAAAGAGGGGAGAAAAAAAGCTGTTCATAAACTGCTTTAAGTCAATCCATTGAGATGTGTTTTCTGCAAAACATGTCTCTTGCAGAACTTCACATCCTGCGGGCAAACCAACCCCTTAACGTTCAAGTTTCTCCCATCCATCAATCCAGAGACCAAGCTCCCTGCTGCTCTGATCCTTCCAGGGAAACCAGCTCCAACAACAGAGGATTTGGCTGAGAATTTCCACCTGTGGCTAGTGGCAATGTGAACAAGCTTTTTTCTGTGAAGCTCCTCAAACCAGTCCCAAACCACTGCTTTTCCTTTTCGGAATTAAAAGCAGATGGTAAACAAATCAAAGGACAGTTATCTAAATAGTTGCTGAGATTCAACATCTCTCTTCATTATCCAGCTGAAATATATTGTTTTCACATTCATACTCTCACCTCCGATCTGTTTATTAGTTTGCAATAGTAGGGAATTTCCTCCTCCTTTTCCAATAGCAACTTGGTAACCACAGCGCATTCGGCAATTTCTTAGACAATATTCCTTTGAAGCGTTAACTGAAAGGGGCTGGAAACGAGAAACAGCTACACTGGAGGTGGTACAAAGATGCACTCTACTGTAGAAACTTCAGCAAAGATCGAATCTCCTGAAATAACTCCTCGGTGTCTCCATTTGAGGGGAGAATTTGATATACCCTTTTCTGACAAACAAGCTAGCAGCAAAGCGAAGGATTCAGAAGTGTCACCTCCAATATCCATTCAAAACCTGTACAACACGCAGCCTCCAAATCGCTTTGATCTACCAAAGAACAGCACATTTTGCGAGTAAAGCCACCTTAAAGAAACCGAGGGCTGTAGACACTTCAGATGGGCACATACAACGTGCCCAAAACACAAGTACAGTGAGGCTGAGCAATCTGCGTCCCAGATGGATGCTCCTCTGCCCCGTCCCACAGCACAGGATCCTCCTGGCAGATGCCATACCTGCACCGCAGGACCCCCAAACCTTGGCTGACAGGGTCTCTTTAATTGCAGACCCATGTCCTAAAGCAGATGGGATCACCATAGTGAGAAGCAAGGCATATTTGGGCAGAAGACACCATGGTGGGGAAGAAGCACAGTAGACACTCTCCAGTAGTCCACATCTTTTGAACTTGGCACAGTAATTCCTCCATCAAGCCCAGAAATTCTGATCTTCTCCAACTATACCTGCAAGGAGCAGGGAGTTGGACTCGATGATCCTTATAGGTCCCTTCCAACTTGAGATATTTTATGATTCTAGAAAGAGAGATATAGGAAAACATGGATCTCAACTAAAGCAACCATTTTACTTAATCCCCAGGTTGCTCCAGGAGTGTTTATACTCTTAATATGAGAGCATTGCAGCTGCAATTTGCTGTATAGAAACACGACCAGGAGGGAGAGAACATTGCAAATCCAGCAAAAAACACCCACTCCTGCATTACATGTATTAATCAAAACGATCTCCTAACCCACTAGCATGACATCTCAATTTCAACGCCATCCTGAGCTATACAAGGGGGTTTGCTGACCATGCGTTCCCCTTCCCGTCATGTGCGCAGCGCTGGAAGGAAACGCACCCTCATTGTCACCCAAGCAACAAGGTGGTTATCACTAATGGCAGCAGCACAACAGCTCGAGATGGCAAACACATGCATAAAGCAGAAGGGAGAAGGAAAATTCGGAAACCTGGTGTGCTGGTTTTGGCTGGGGTAGAGTTAATTTTCTTCACAGCAGCTTGTATGGGGCTGTGTTTTAGGATTTGTGCTGGAAACAGTGTTGGTAACACAGGGATGTTTTCGTTACTGCTGAGCAGTGCTTACACACAGTCAAGGCCTTTTCTGCTCCTCACCCCACACCACCAGCGAGGAGGCTGGGGGTGCGCAAGGAGCTGAGAGGGGACACTGCCAGGACAGCTGACCCCAATTGACCAAAGGGATATTCCATACCATATGATGTCATGCTCAACATATAAGGCTGGGGGAAGAAGAAGGAAGGGGGGGACGTTCAGAGTGATGGCGTTTGTCTTCCCAAGTCACCGTCACGCGTGATGGAGCCCTGCTTTCCTGGGGATGGCTGAACACCTGCCTGCTGATGGGAAGCGGTGAATGAATTCCTTGTTTTGCTTTGCTTGCGTGCGCGGCTTTTGCTTTACCTATTAAACTGTCTTTATCTCAACCCACGAGTTTTCTC
>NW_009229758.1:19471-25966 GCF_000690835.1 Fulmarus glacialis
TCTTTTACGCTTCCGATTCTCTCCCCCACCCCAGTGGGGGGAAGTAAGCAAGCGGCTGCATGGTGCTTAGTTGCCAGCTGGTGTTAAACCACGACACCTGGGCAAGCTTCCTCCCGCTTCGGTTTCTGCAGGTGTAAAATGGGAATTATTGATGCGGACACCTTTTGTTAAGTGCTATGGGCTTTGCTTACTGCACCTTGTAAAGCATCAATGTCTCCTGCACAAGCGACTTTGAAAAACTGTCATAGATCTGGAAAAGGAAATTACATGAATCCGAACAGATGGTTAATCAAAAGATTAGCTTCTGGTTCTGCAGCCAGAGGAAATAGGGTTTTCTTTAGCAAAAATAAATCATATAAATAATATAAACACCAGTGGTTTAAGTTAAAATAATAGTTTATGTCAATCTGGACTTAATACCTTCAGCATCATCCTGCTAATCTCAGCATTCCTGACATTCAGTAGTTGAGCCTTAAAATCATTTAAGTCATTATAGGTCTTCCATTGCTTCTGCAACCACCTCCCAGGGCGACACAGGCGAGCAGCTCAGCAGCATGGGTTTCTGGTCACGTTTCCAAAATGCAAACAGGTACAAAGAACAGCATCTTTGCCGAACAGCAAAGATGAGGAGTGGGCTTGTGCAAAACTCATGAAGTTCAACAAGGCCAAATGCAAGGTCCTGTACACGGGTCGGGGCAATCCCAAGCACAAACACAGGCTGGGTGGAGAATGGATTGAGAGCAGCCCTGGGGAGAAGGACTTGGGGGTGTTTGTTGATGAGAAGCTCAACATGAGCTGGCAATGTGCCACCTGCAGCCCACAAAGCCAACCGTACCCTGGGCTGCATCACCAGCAGCGTGGCCAGCAGGTCGAGGGGGGGGGTTCTGCCCCTCTGCTCTGCTCTGGGGAGACCCCCCCTGCAGTGCTGCGTCCAGGTAAAAAAAGTGCATTGGCCAGGGCTGCAGATAGTGCCATTGGCCTGGAGCACTTCTCCTATGAGGACAGGGTGAGAGAGTTGGGGTTGTTCAGCCTGGAGAAGAGAAGGCTCCGGGGAGACCTTACTGCAGCCTTCCAGGACCTGAGGGGAGCCTACAAGAAAGCTGGAGAGGGACTTTTTACAAGTGCACGAAGTGATAGGACAAGGGGTAATGGCTTTAAACTGAAAGAGGGTAGATTTAGATTAGATATAAGGAAGAAATTCTTCACTATAAGGGTGGTAAGGCACTGGGACAGGTTGCCCAGAGAAGTTGTGGATGCCCCATCCCTGGAAGTGTTCAAGGCCAGGTTGGACGGGGCTTTGAGCAGCCTGGTCTAGTGGAACGTGTCCCTGCTCGTGGCACGATATTCAAGGTCCCTTCCAACCCAAACCATTCTATAATTCTATGATCCGAGTTTCATTTCGACGGCAAGATTTTCATTTATCAGCAGCCAAAATTGCTGGACTATCACATAACCCCAACTGTGGGCTGGAGGAGCATTTTAGAGTTTGTTTTCCTGGTGTTTTTTTTCCCAAACACACAAAATTGGAAGGGATAGCACCAAAGTTTTGGAATCATAGAATGATTTGGGTTGGAAGGGACCTTTAAAGGTCATCTAGTCCACCCCCCCTGCAATGAGCAGGGACACCTTCCACTAGATCAGGTTGGTCAGAGCCTCAAAGTCTCACCACGTGCCAGTAGAGCATTGTTAAGCACTGGACTGCAGCAAGAGACAATGTTAAAATAAGCTCGTTCGAGATGAGCTTTATATATAAAATTTCCATGGTTACCTCCATGCAAGTAACCACGGCTTAGATGGGACTAAGTACTTATTTTTCCAAAGCCATTTATAAGCATTTAAGAGATTTTTTCCATTCTTGCCTCAAAGTGTTTCAAACCATTAGCCACTGTTTTTCTGATCATATACATTATGTATTAAGTCTTAACCAAAACTTAATTTTATACTTTTACAATTTACAGGAACCACATTAGAGATAGGTACAATAAGAAGATATATGTCTGTATAAAATGTCAAGCTAATCTTGAATCTAGCAAAGTCCTAGTGTGAATTAAAGCCTACAAGAAAGTATTTTATGATTCTACCAGATGAAACAGCTGCTGGATCAGACAGATTTTTCCAGATGTCAGAAGACAAGTCAGGGACCATACTCGCATCGGTAACCACGACTAACACCTACGCAACTGTGTTTAAACAATAATATTAATGATTCTTGTCGTGACTGAAGGAACTCAAGTTAAAGTGGTGGTGTTTTCAGTCCAAAGAATGAAATCCATAAGATTATCCAAAATCAGAGCTATTTCTGCTCAGCATGTCCTGGTTTCAGCTGGGATGGAGTTGATTTTCTTCCTATTAACTGGTATAGTGCTGTGTTTTGGATGTAGTATGAGAATAATGTTGATAACACACTGATGTTTTAGTTGTTGCTAAGTACTGTTTACGCTAGTCAAGGACTTTTCATTTTCCCATGCCCTGCCAGGTGCGCAGGGGGCTGGGAGGGAGCGTGGCTGGGACGGCTGGCCCAGCTGGCCAATGGGCTATTCCATACCATATGACGTCATGCTCGGCATATAAGGCTGGGCGAAGAAGAAAGGGGGGGGGCGTTCGCAGTGATGGCATTTGTCTTCCCAAGTAACCATTACAAGCCAGTGTGATGGAGCCCTGCTTTCCTGGAGATGGCTGAACACCTGCCTGCCGATGGGAAGTGGTGAATGAATTCCTTGTTTTGCTTTGCTTGTGCGCGCAGCTTTTGCTTTACCTGTTAAACTGTCTTTATCTCAACCCACGAGTCTTCTCACTTTTACCCTTCTGATTCTCTCCCCCATCCCACCCGGGGGGAGTGAGTGAGCGGCTGCGTGGTGCTCAGTGGCTGGTTGGGGTTAAACCATGACAGCATCTCTTATAGAAAAAACTCTTATCTAGAAAGAATTTCTTGATTTGTATTTTTAATGAAACGTTCAAGTAGAGCACTACTTCTGGGAGGCCACCTAAAACAACTGATGTGCAGCAGGTTTAGGAGCTGCAGACCTACATGAATATCGAACTCTACACTCAGCTCAGTCACCCGGCTGGTTGAGCAACAAACACACAACCTACCTACCCCAGCATTGTCTTCAACTGAAAATTGTGAGAAACAGACTTTTATAAGCATCTTCGAGATCTATTTTAAATGCTATACCAAAAAAGATGAACACTGTTTCACGCAGGATGCCAACACATGACAGAAGATCCCAGCTGGAAAGCCAACTGGTCCATCTGAAAGAGACATTCAGTTCAGCAAAATGGGTCCTGTCTTTCATGACCTGCACTGCCCGAGTATGACGAAACAACAACCAGATTTACACAACGGATTTTATTTCCATCCAACAGCCAGCCTTGCTTTGCATCACACACCCAGAAGAGCCAAATCCTCACAGCCTCCATTCTACTGCCCCTCAAATACCCACATCTTATCCTTTCTTTCTTGGGCATTAAAATAATCCCTGCAAATGTAAGGCAGAGCAGACAAATAATTTAAAAGGTCTCGGTCCCATCTGACTGGGACTATGGGTGTGTTATAATGGAATTAAGATACAGAAAATGAATTACACACCCCTGTTATTTGCAAGTCCTACTTATCCTCCTCAAACTGCCAGAGGCAACCTTATCCCCAGTTTCAAGAGAATAATTTCTTAAAAATGAAAGGAAAGCAATTTTCAAAGCCATCCCACCTGGCAGAAGCTTGGACGCCAGGCATGCTGTCAGTGTGGGTTTGGCTCACTGGACCAACGTTGTCCCCAATGCTGGTCAAAGCCAGGCTGCCCTTTGCCTCCTGGGACAAAAATTACGTGCTCCTGTTTCACGTTGGATTTCCATCGGCTTCACGTGGCACTGTAACGAGCGCACAGCCTGGAGGCAGACAGATGTGCCCCACAGCTGTCGTTGAGGAGCGATACCCAAATACTGGGAGGAGATACGGTTGGGAACGCATGACTTTCTGCTGGATCAGCCGGTCCATTCATCCCCATCCTCCCTTCGGATCTGCTATTTTAGCTCTGCCATCTCCGGGCACATCGCCAAGAAACAGTAAAGACGATTTAATTTCTGGAGGAGCGGTAGGAAAATGGCAAATCTGGGATATTACGATAAAGACATCATCTTCTTTGTGACTTGCGCCACAGAATCCACAGATATGATATGAAGACACCTGTCACTAAATGGTTTCTTTTCACGGGGTTATCACTCGCTCAAGCAGAACTTCAACAGATCGCCAGGACCTGGTAGAGTTGGAGGTTTCAACCATGGAACCATTCCCTTAAGTTAAAACAGCTTTCCATGAAGTTTTACAAAGTGTCTTTCTTTTAATTTGGACACTGTAAAATGTAATTTCTCTACCTCGGTACACTTTGAGAAGGAGATACAGACAAATAGTGATTTTTAAAAATACTCTACTGAACAGTAGTATATGCAGACTAAAGGGAACTATTTTATTCCCAAAGAAAAGACATTGCAAAGCAATAATGTATGTAAAATACGCTTCAAAAAGGAATTTTTTTTTTCAGATCATTCTTAAACAAGAGTATGATCAAAACCATACAGGAATCTAAAAATATCTGGCCAGAGAAAACACTAAACAGAGAAGCGGCCCTAGATTATTTGTTAAAGGGATTTATTCCCCTTTTTTTCCTTTCTTTAGAGGTTCCCAAGTGCTACTTAGGGTGGGCCAGGTAGCAGGACACAAACCACCAAGAAGATCCAGACCATTCGCACCACAAGGTGCAAGATGAACATCCTCGCATTATCTCCAGGTGGGTTTTTGTTTGGCTTCTCAAAGCCAGGCTCGGCGTTATCAATGGGTAAGACAATCCAAATATTATCCGTGCAAACCTACACCTGCATGGGGACATCGTGTTTTAAAAGAAATGGCTTTAAAGCACGTTAACAGTTGCTGAAATTCTTCATCTCGGGAGCAACCCATCTACAAACATTTTGTGTTTTCAATCACATTAGAGCAAATTAACTCCCTGGTGTTTGAAGTCTGAAGTGAACTCGTTCCATGATAATTACCTCCTGTTCTCATACAAGTAGCTGCTTGTGCCAGCCCAGCTCGCTCTTGCTTCGAGAGGCGATGCTCCAAAGTGTCGCTGTAGTGCCGCGGCTGTTTACATTTCTGAAGACAAGCCTAAAGAATTGTTTTTCCTCCCCTTCTTTAGAAAACTCTCTCCAGAAGAGCTTGTTCAGCAGAAGACAGTGGAAGCTTTTGAAAACAGGGAAACTTTGACAAACACCATTTCAAAACTGCTTCCTAGAGCGAGCTGTTCAAAATTATCTTGGATACGTGCTTTTCCCACTCGGTTAAGCCAGGCTGAAACGCAGAATTCCCCGGTGATTCAGCACATTGTTTGAAAACGTGATGCTTTTATTAAGCCCAAACAAAGCGAGGCCTCTCAAGGAGGCACTTGATTTCTGAGCACCTGGAGACATTCAGCGCTTTGCCAGGCGCTTGGGGTGGGTCCATGCACAACATCCGCACGGAGAGCAAAGCTTTACTGATGAAGGTACAAGCCCACAGGTAGTGGCATAATACTGACAGCAGCTCCAAAAAAAGGATTTATTGGCTTAATTCGGTCCTCCTAGAAGGGTTCAGCACAGTGTCAGCAAGTTAGTCAAGGCTTCAGACATCTAAAAAGATGCAAGGCGCTAGAAAAAAAACACATTGCGTGTTGGTCCCTTCCCATCCCTCAGTTATCCACCTCTCTCCCCCCAAATTTACACCCTAATCTCCTGAAATTTTCACTAGTTCTACCTGTTAAAAATTCTCACTCCCTTAAACACAAAACACCCAGTCCCAGAGACCTCCACCTCTCCGTGTCCAGTGGTTTTATATTTAAGGGTGCTCTTCTCACTTTGCAACGTAACCAGCATCACGGTGTGGCTCAGCAGCAGCAGCTGGCCTTTCTGTTCCCTTTAGCTCTCGCCAGAAGATCCCAAAGTGCACAGAAATTAGCCTAAAAGTCCTCTGCAAACTTGCTGGTGAAGCTCTTGGCATCTAGGAGACTCCCTCGTGGTCCTAATCCAGGTCTTATTCTCCAAGCGCTCATCACACCCCTCCAAAGTTTTATTTCGCAGACCTTAAGGACACGCAATATAAAGGGTAAAAAACACGGAGAACAAAACCAGAGATCAAAAACTGCCCCAGCAGACAGAGATTAAACTTAATATTCCTTGTGAGTGCTCTCATATAAATAAGTATTTTGAAGCTGATCAAGTGTTAGTAAGCATTAATATGCTTATAAATATCTGCTCACAGGAAGAAAAAAAGATCAGCTAAGAGGATTTGGCTATATACAAAATGTACTCATTTCTTAAAATGAGCAAATTAATGGAAAATATTTTTATTTGTTTCTATGTAGGAATGTGATCTTCAAGTTGATTGTGCCATCTCTGGAAAGCTATCCAAGTGGGTAGGCAAAACTGGGGAAGTAAACAAAATCAGAATCACAGAATCATTTAGGTTGG
>NW_009229759.1:0-21493 GCF_000690835.1 Fulmarus glacialis
TTTTCCTTAATGATTCTATGATTCTATGAGGTAATTATTTCTATTCCCCATTGTACTGTAACAAATTTTTCTTTTTGCTTTTCTGTTAATAACTTTTCCTTGCTTAATTTATTGATGTGTATAAAAATTGCCTTTTTTTCTTATTGTTTCCCTCTGTTCCTCTACAGAGATATCAACTTAAAAATCCTCACTATTGTAGGCATTGAATTTTGTCTCAAGTTTTCAATTCGTCGTTATTCAAAAAGGACGCAGGCATGACTTTCGTTGGTTCTATGCCATTGCAGTCTTCCTTTTGTGGAACAACAGAAAAACACTACTGAAATAAAGATGTCATCATTTTCGATACCTGCACTGGACTTTCTCATCTGTCAGTCTTATATCTCCCAGTCCTCTTCTCCTCTTTCCTTTTTTTTTTTTTTTTTTTTTAACCAATTGCGTTTTGCTTCATTAGTTATAGTTGTCCAGAATTCTTTAGTAACGACATTCTATATTCATCATCTTTACACATGTAAACATTGGATAGCAAATAACTTTTTAGGTTCAGAGACAAGAATTTGTTTTGAATTTTAAAGAGCTATTAATTTTCTACTTTCAAATGAAAGCACATTCATTTCTTCAGAAACGTTATTCCTCTTTCCCAATAAAGCTAAGGTGTTGCCATTAGCAAAACCACAAAAATTCACGTTGAATAGAAGTCTGATTTGTTTCACTCAGTCTCACTATTCATATTTTATGATGCATGCTTTTGACTTCTTGACTGTATTTAATTCCTTCTCATTAATGGCACACGCTTGTCTCTTATCCCTCCTTGCAAAGATCAATTATTGATCTGCATTAATGTAACTGATGTATCTCTCCCCCATCTATTAGCCATGTGTTTTCAAGCATGTAATTTAACTGAATTCTTTCCTCCTATTACAGTTCCTCTGTCATCCGTTTCTGACAAGCAGTGCACTTGCTTTTATTCCTCATTCTTTGTGCTTCATTTTATCAAAAAAATTACTCTGTGTTCATTTTATGTTATTCATTGCTACTAACTGTAGTAAAAGGAACTTAATCACCATAGTTTTTTCTTGTTTTGTTTTGGAAAAAATGCAAAATATTGCTCAAGAAACATATTAAATTTTTACAAAAGTAACAAACTAGTATGCTGGCACCGGTCAGATGAAAACATAGTAATAAACTTGTAATTTTACACTAAGGTTCTACAATTCTACACTTCATGTGTGATGTCTGGTTAGCAAAGTATCCATCACATCATCCTCCTGGAAAGCAAGCTGTACCATTTCTAATAGAATCAACTGCTCTAGTCCAAGGGCCTGTATATTTTATACCAAAATCCAGGTACCTTCTAAATCACGCAGGAACTGAAAAAACTTTAACTTGGCTAAGATATCCTAAAGACACAAACAGAAAAGAAACTTTCTTTCCTTCTGAAAGGAATTACATCCCTCATTAATGGATGTTTTTACACATGGTCATTTGGCCATGACCAAAGACCAACAGCAGAACATACTGACAGTAGTTTGTCCTCCTCTTCTGCTTATCATTCTCAAGGTTGATTAGATGCCATAAAAGCAGATTTCCAGCACATTATTGCAGTTCAACAAATGTCACCATATTGTTTCATCCTAGATTGTCTGAGCAACATCCATGATCCTGTAACTGATGCAAGGGAGTAATCTTTTTTCCGGAACAAGCAAGACCAAAACTACTTTGTGAGCAGCAGGCCTTTCACCATCTAGCCTATGACATGGAACTCACCACTCCAGCAGGAACTGACAGTAGTGAGGGATAAATATACCAGTTACATACTCTTCCTAGTTAAATTCTGTCACCAAAATATGCCTCTCCACCACCATATGGGCTATGAGAAGTTACTTAATCTAAGTACTGTTGTATTGTTACCTACTAGCCCACTGAACTTTTTGAGTTGCCTTTTGTGTACCTTTGTAGTTGTTTCAGACATTTTACACAAAGATAGACATTACTTATAGTTGATATTTTCTTCTCTTGAACTACCTCGACCTTAAGTGTTACATAGAATATAGAACACCTTCATATAATTTCAGTATCTGACAAATCAGATGATAATCCCAAGAAAGTCAGCTAGTCTTGAAACAAGAAAATGAAAAAATTACCATGCCTGTTGGTAATCTGTTCCAATGGTTTCTTGCCCTCACTGCCAGCAGTTTGCACCGACTTTCCGGTTTGAACTTTACTGACTTAAACGTCCAGCTATTAGATCTTGTTATGTCTTTGCTTGGCAGACTAAAGAGACCACTATTACCAAGT
The DNA here is from genome assembly GCF_000690835.1 of Fulmarus glacialis. NCBI lineage: Eukaryota > Metazoa > Chordata > Aves > Procellariiformes > Procellariidae > Fulmarus > Fulmarus glacialis. The sequence goes on from NW_009229759.1 coordinate 2,296, forward strand.
AATAACATCATCCCCTATGCAGTCAATTCCTCCTTTCCAAGCAGTAATTCAATATGATTTTTATATGTAGATTAACAACTCTGTGAGGAACACAGGCAGGAATACACTTAGTATACTCAAGTTGTGTCGTTCCTTTTCATAATAATACTGAATTAATAGCTATGTTATTATTTAGATTATTAGTCCATATATTGCAATCTATTCATGTCCCACAGCTAAGCAGCATGTAAAAACACCAGGTGGCAAAAATCTGTATTTTTTCCAATTAAAATACATAAACATGCACAAAAGCTGTAAGAATACTAAAGTACAGAGCACCACTTTCAATGGCTCACTGATTAGCCAAATTATTCTCAGGTAATTTGTTATCTCTCTAGGAATCCTCATTTTATACTTTCCAGTGAGCAAAGCTCAATTTTTGCATTACTGTTTTCCTGAATTAAGTCTACACGACTTTTCTATTCAGAAAGTCTCCTTTTAGCGATCAGCATAGGAAGGTAATCAGAGCCCATTTACACAGTAAGGCAAGTTAAAATTCATTAGCACTTGTTGCTCTGTACCAAACTTTGGTGTTTATTTTAAATCATGTTTCAGTTTAACAAAACGGATGAGTAGCACATGCACATACTGCACTAGACTTTTAGAATTAAAATGGAGTTAAGAGTTGTAATGATCACATGTTTTGAATGTATTTAGTTAGTTTTCTTTCAGAAAGACATAATATTAGAGGTTGCCAAATCCAGTGGGCTTCGGGGCTCAGGAGGATTCCTCTTACTGCAGCTGGGTTGATGCAAGGCTGCAGTGGTTCAAAGTGCCCAGATGGAGCCAGTAGCAAGGCTGCCCTTGTCTTCGCAGACAGCCAACCACACAGTATAAATATATACATATACACATATATTTATATACAGACACACAGATCAGCATAGACAGAATAGTGCCTTTACTGGTATCCGTAAAAGGCAAAGGCTGTCACAAGCAGGTATAGTACACGTGGCCTGATTCTTCTCCCTGGCTGATCAGAAGCAAGTGCACCACGGGAACAGACAGGCACGCACATACGCTGCCTGCCTCTCCATTAGCTGGTTGTGGACACTTGGTCTGGTCAGTAGCTGGCTCCCAGACCCCAGGGCTCCTCCAGGAGCTGAGGTCTGTGCTCACTGCCATTGCTGGTACTCAGATCTCTTACCCTACTTGAGGACGAGTCTGACGTGCAGTTTGCTGGCATTCACCCACACACAGAACAGAGATTACACCACCCACATGGAGGATGGTTAGAAACAGGATTTAAGAAGAACATAGGATAGACCGTGGTAGTCAAGCTCAGTCAGACAAGCGCATTAACCAGCAACCTGTATGCACTCAACCATCCTCTTTTACCCCACTCATCTCTCTATTTTCCCCACATTTGTTCAAGATGGACCTACTGGTCCACCTTGATCCCTCCCCATCTTCAGTCCCATAGTAAAGTTTCACACCCCACCACAATCCCCTTAAAACATTACATGTTTTACACAATCCCCAAATTTTCTTCCCTTTGTAAGTTCTATGCCCCTGAGTGGGAATAACCTTTTGCTTTTCATAGCCTTTGAGGGATTTTTCTCCTTGACTCATCTTTGTGCATTTCACATCATCTACAATGGTTTAAATCATTTGCCTTTGATAGTTTTATTGAGGAGCAAATTCAGTGTGCTCCTTTCAGTTTTCACTGATTATATTAGGGTATCCCACCCTGCTATTGTTCCTCTGATCCTTACTGGGTCTTTGTGCTTATTGTGATTAGTCTTTAAACAGATTACCTAACAAAACATGCATCCTCATACTAGCTAATAAAGGATCACGTTATGCAATTACATGCAACCACGTGATCACCATGACTGCATTTCAGTGGTAGCATATAATGGTATTACTAGCTTTACAGCAAATCAATTTTTCTGTCCAAAAAAATACCCATTTGACCAGTGTAAACAAGCTTGATACATTCTTGAAAAATATAATGGTTTATTATTTGATTTTTGAGAAAAAAACCCCAAAATATTAGGGATTGAGTTGCAACAGGTACAATTCCAGATACCTACAAAAAAGCCTCATCACAGGAACAGGCTTCATCTGCAGTGGAACAGTGGGAGCTGTCAGGAGAAATCTGTCATTCATGCAGGATCCAACAGCCCGAGAGAGGTGAGGCTGTTGTTGCTCCATGTCCCCAGGTCCAGCCAGCAGCGAGGCTGAAGATACATTCCCAGCAGGCACACAGACAAAAGCACACACATACGCACACACACAACTGGCCACATAGATCACACACACAGCACTCATACAAACAGACAGCACCAGCACCCTCACCCTGTTCCCCTCTGGCTGGACAGGATGGAGGTCTATGAGTGAGAATATATGTGTATATATACATATATATATACACGCACACATGTAGAAGGTGGATCCCTCCAGCAGCTGGGCTCAGACCCACAGTGTGTCCAGCAGCTGGCCCCTGGAGCCCAGGCTCCCCCGTTGCTAGCACCTGGACATAAGAGATCCAGAAGCTGCAGCCCTACTCCAATTGCTGGGACAGACCATCACACACACACAAACACACACACAGAGCTGTCCAGGTCCCAATAGACACCCTCCGCTATGCTTTCTTGCCCCTAGAGACACCTAGGTGCTCTCACACCCAGAGTCAGTCCTAGAGACCCGCTCACCATCTTGCTCCCAGGTCACTTCTCCTACTCGCCAGCTCGTGTGGCTTGATCTTCACTAGTGCTCACACACACACTCACAGACCCATACGTACTCCAGTTGCTAGCACCACGGACACATGGGCCTTCCACCCCGTGGGATCTGAACCCAGATTCTGCATGCAGACCCCCCTGCATGAACAGAAGAGCACGCCCCCACCCAGAAAAGAGTTTGAAAGGAATTAAAGAAGTAGGGCAGGCTACGGTGAACATGTGTGGAGCAAAGCCAGGCAACAGTACTGACCAAACTATTTACATGCAATGGCCCCTTTTAATCCCTTTTCCCTCCCTGTTTTCCCACTCCTGTTCCTCTCAAAATCACCTAAACCCCTCCCTTTTCCTGTCATTGATTCCTGCCCTAAAAACCCCATAAATCCTGTGTGATCACAAACTGCTTTTCACCTGTATCCCACAATGTGTCCCACCCCTAGGCAGCAAACTCCTCTTAGTGTGAAAGATGATTTGTAGAGCTGCTCCCGATGATTCATCGTGATGGATTTCATTCCTGGTCACTGGGGTTGATGGCTCAGCTGGGACAGCCCTTGGAGGGGCAGGGACAAGGTGGTGGTTCCTCAGGAGTCCTCGATTTGGGTTCCCACCTGTCGTTGTGAATTCCTGTGCTCCTCTGGGCTTGTGCAGATGGGCCCTGGATGGGCTGATGGCCCCTGTGATGGCCTGGGAGTAGCCTGGCAGGGTATTATTTGGGTTCCCCTTCCTGCCACTGTCTTTCTGAGCAACTCTGTGAGTGTGCAGATGTGCTTTATCACATAACCTAACAGTAGCATGCCACAGATAAAATGAGTCAACATAAAAGGTATGGAGCAGCTTCAAATAATCAGGTAATGAGGCAGGTGAGAAGAGAAATGAGAAAACGGGGAGAACAGCAGGAAGGAGTTTAAAAAAAATCAGAACTGCATACAAAAGCATTATTACAAAGATCAGTTAGAAGAACAGAAAGTCCTGGAAGTTATCCCAAGGAGTATTTAGAAAAACGAGGAATGCTGTGATACTAACCATGCATACACAAGATGAGCCTGCATTTCCAGCTGAGATCCTGAAGATATCAACAGAAACAGATTAGCACTGAAGGTTTTGTTTCCCTTGCTGTTCCCGTACTCCCCGACACCTGCTGCTCAGAGCCATCTTTGCAGCGACCAGCACAGACCCAACAGGAAACAAACCTGGCACTAGCTTGGACTATCCATCACCGAGATTATTTCTTACAGTGGAACCACTGAATTTCACAACTGCTGTACGCTGCCATCTGCAACAGTGAGACTCCTCCTAAATAATAGTGTTCGAATGTTTGGCTATTGCTGTGATGATAACATTACAGGCAGCCCTCCTTTCCCCAGTGCTACATGTATGAGGTACTTATTTAGTATTTAGAAAAAAGTCTTCATCAACTGGCTACTTAAGCTTATAAACCTTTGATTTTTCCAGTGACCCATCACAAATTGCACTGAGACAGTAAGCTCACTGATTCAACCGATAATCAGTACAATAACATGAATCTAATCACCGACTAAGATCCCACTGTAGAAGCAGACACTGTAAAGACTGATCAAGCAAATAATTTGCCGAACACCTGGCTGTGCTGAAACTAACTTGAACATGACATTTACAGGAAAATGAAGAAAAAGATATTTTCCAGAATTTTCACATCACAAAACTTGTTTCACGTGATGACCAGAGATGTCAGATAAACATTATGAAAAAACCTCATCATCTATTCTAAAAGGAAGGATACTTTCTGATGGGTTAATTAATTGGTGGCAACAAGGAACCTTTCACGTAATCAGGGAAGCATTGTTAATAATAATAAATTGCACCTTCCCTGAAGAAACATACAATCAATGACTTTACAAGAAATTGTTAGAACAATAGTGATGCTTTAAGAAAAACTCTCTTTTGAAATGTATGAAGGTTGTAATGTTAAAGCCATTAAATTTTCATACATTTCATGATTTAGAGATATTTGATGGTATTGAGTTAGACTTATTTTATTAATAACTAGTGTCTGTATTATTGGATAATAGGGATAGAAATGCTTACACACACTTCCTGAGGAAAACAGCTGGATTGATTAGGAAAACTGGTCAAGTGGCTACTAAAAACTCGAAGTTCTATTATTGTTCCACCATACCTGGAATAAGAATTATTCCTCAAGGAATAGCAGGCAATACTGTCCACAAAGCTTGCTTTCTTTCAAAGGTGATGACAAACTAGGGCCTCCTAGACTGAGATTTTCCTGTCCTCAGCATGGGGCGACGCCAGGGTTTGGAGTGCAGATTGCAGAAGATTAGTCAGGGCCGTTCTGCTTTACCTCCAAGCTTATCGTATTACTGTAATCATAACCTCCTGGAAGAAAATAGTCATACTGTTCCTCCAAGTAAGGTTTATTTCAAATTTACTGAATTTTCATATGAATTTCATAGATGTAGAAAAAGATTCTAAGAGTAACCGCTGTCACAACAAATTTCATCCTGCTTATTGACCTTTTGCTGTAATTGTGAAATGGCTCTTCTCTCTCATCAATATGAATCCAACTTACCCACAGTCATCTGGAAAAGATATATCAAAACTAAGCCTTGCTTCAGTATAAATTGACACAGACTTATATGAGGTAACTATTTTTGTTACCCAGGTCACTAAGGATTTCTCTGATTGCTTTGGATGAGACACAAATTTTAACTTTTTTTTTTCCCCCCATTTTTGAAAAATTAAGAAATTCCTTTGAAAATGTAACCAGGTCACCACCTAGAGTTAATCCTTATCCTTGTCCTTCCATCCATTGGGGAGGGCAACTGTCATTAATTCTGTTCTCCTGGCTATTTCTCCCCATTGGCTTGGAATTCATTCTTAATGTTAATTATGAATAACTAAAATCTACTACTGAAGATTAAACATACCCATCTTTTTAAAGACTATGCCAGACGTCATAACAATTGTCAATAGTTACACAAACATGATTAGTACCAATTTAGCCTTAAGTGCTAAAGCATCATTTAGCACATAAACTGAAGCAGTTTTTACACATAAATTAACCAGTAGGAGGTTTACCTTTTGGTGTTGCATAACTAGAAAGAGGAACTTCCTGCTGTGGCATCCTCCAGAAAACTATTCTTTTGGGGGGGAATTATTAGTAGAGCAGACAAAGAATTTGCCTTTTATATTTAATCATGATATGAATTATAACAAACACACATGAATGAGAAACACAGAAATGGAGACAGCATGCTATCTAAAACCAAAGGTATATGCCTAGAAAACAACTTACCAAGTTTAAATTTATAATTATAGTGCTTTAGTCTGTCCTGGAAAGAAAAAAAACATAGGAGGATGTCATAATGTGTGTCTACCTTACTGCGATCAGGTTAGGATACATTAAAAGGCTACTCTCTGACATTACTATGATTAATAAAAATACATTTCCCATGCTGACCATTAGGTTAGAATGGAGTTAGTTAAGATTCAATTAATTATTGTTACTTTTTGGAAGCTTATATGGCTGGGCATAGTTTAATCCGTCCCAGAAAATTTCAAACTTAAGAAGAAATTAATAGGCAAATTTAATCCTTTACTAGAGGCAAAAATACATTTCCACAGAGGAAAACTTTGTGATGCCCTTTTTCAGAACATCCTTGGCTTGATAAAACAAGTTGACTAACAAATGGCATGGAATATAATCTTGGGTAAAGTTTTCCCAAAATATTCTTCAAAGAAGTCTTTTTCTCATTGATGCAATTTATGTAGCTACACTGTGAGCCATTTTATCGAAACAAGCACTAGCCTGTCTCACTTCCACATTGAGCTATCTCAGAACTATCTTATCAAAATTCCTGTCATCTGAAAAGTTCAACCTGATCAATGTCTTATAAAATAGATTAAATATATCTGATCACGCAACCCACACACAGTCCAGTTCACAACTTTAACATATTTCATATCTTTATTATCATACTAACCAATTAGCAAAGACTTTGTTTTCTGAGGTTATCATACTACTCCCACAACTATCCCACTGCCATTTTGATTTCATTGACAAATTATTATTATAATAGTCTTCTAAGATTTTATTGTTCTCAGAGATTGCATTCCTTTTACTTGCTCAACTCCAACTGCTTAACATGGATTGTTAACCCTCAAAATCCTCAGCTAGCCATAAAAGCTCAAGGGGTAGTGTCTGCCAGATCTGGGGGTTTTTGTGCTGACTGAAATGCACTGTTTGCAAATGCACCTTGGTTTGATCACTTGTCTTATCTGGAGGACTTGGCCAGAAGCATAAGACAAAACTTCTCTAACATCTTAGAAGTGTTGTCAGTGCTCACTACATGTTCCAGCACAAAGCAGTAACCTTGTCAAACTGAGCCATGAAAGCTTTAATACAAACAGAAAAAAATAAAGTCAGTCATGGTCAGGTCACATAATGACCAGATTTCGCTGTATTGCCTCACTACCAATTTTTCATGTTTTTAAAATGAAGAGTTTTCATTCTGCCAGTTAGAAAGCAAACTGTAGTGAAAAAAAATCAAAATGGATTAATTTTTTTTTTATGAAACAATGGGGTTTAGGCCTTGGAGGTTGGTTTCAGCCCATCTTACCTACACACTGAAATTTCACTGCCCTGTAGTTCTGAATGTTTAGAACAAAGCAAGATCCTAACTCTCTAAGTAGTTCTGGGTATGCAGAAATTTCCAACCTCATACATATCAGTCAAATCCCACTGCAGCACAGCTGTCTATCTACATTGATCTAGCTGGAGATCTGAGTCCTAGAACTGGTAACCAGGCTAAGCAAAGAATTCATTCTCTCACTACTGAGAAGCTTCTTTGCTAATACAGAGTACAACAGCTGTCATCCCAGAGAGATGTGCATTTATTTTGTGGAGAAGCAAATACATTCAATGCCCCAGTTCTGGTCTTCCAGTGGTTGCACTGGCATTGTGAACAAAGCACACTGGTTCTATATGCCCTAGTCATCCAGCTCCAACAATCTCCTATAGCAAATCAGGCTTCCTTTCACAACCATGCTCTTACATTTCTTTCAAAGCAAACCATAGGCAATAAAAGAACGGTGTTAGCCCAAGTTTTTATTGGGCAATACAGCCAGGGCATGCACCACTAGATCAGGACTGTAAGCTGCACAGTGAAATGCTCCTGCCTGAAGTGTAAAATAGCCATCAAAATGTGAACAGCTGCTTGAAATTCCCCTCCTCCCATATTCAGAAGGTTTAATATTACCATAATATCTTGTCAACAATGATGAACAATAAAGTACTAGTGTCCCAAAAGAGTCCGGTGGCAAGTGAAGTATCAGAAGACCCATCGATCACTAGCTTGTCCTGTCCCATTCCTCTGCCATGGTGGCAGCATGGCTTTCAGGCTCTTCTCTCAGCCCATCAACCTTCCTGTGAGACATTCCTCCTCCCCTCCTTTCCCTGTGGCCAGGACAGGTCCTTCTCTGCCATTCATCCCTGTACTGACAGATTCCTGTTTTTCTGCATTCTTGATGGTCCCAGAGCATTTGCTCTGATTCTCCACTGGAAATTGCTCCCTCTTCCTACTCACTGCATGGGCAGCATGACTATCCTTTTCAGCATCATCATTCAAATAACTGCAGGTGCAGTTATTTATTGTCTCTGTATCTGCTCATCTTAAATTTAATTTTACTGCAAAAACATGATTTCAAGTTAGACTGAAGTTTTTACAGTAGTTAAAAAAAAAAAAATAAATTGATTTTTTGCTTCCCATCCTCCCTTCTTCTAAACACTTAAGAAAATTCAGCTGTCAAAGAATCAAGTCACTTGAAGGCAGACATGCAACACTCACCAAGTTCTCTACAGGCTTTTTCCCTTATACTACAAAATTGTTATTAAAAAAATACAGCTCATCCCTTCCCATTTTTTTTCTTTTTTTTCTTTTTTTAATTCTCTCCTGTATTGTTTCTCTCCTCACTTTCGTTTCCTACTTTTTCACTGAATATCATGAAGCCCTTCTGTCTGAGTGCACACTGAAGAACAGCCAAGAGCGTGGGAGTGTAGGTTTCTACTCTGGATAATCCATATAATACCCAGCCTCACAAACCTAAAGAATTGCCAGGGGTGCTGAGAGCTTTTGGTGGATTTCTCCAATGAGAATACAAAAATCTAACTTGATTTTACACCATGGCTTTAAATGGAATTCATCATGAAATACAGATTATTAGATTTCTTCACAGTAAAGAGTGTCAATTGAAATATTTTACATGAAAAGGGAATGGTGTGCAAAGAATAATATGATGTAACATAAGTATTCATAAAACAAAGATGCCATCTTTAATACCTTTATGTCTATGTTTTGTGTTGGCTGAAATTAGAATTCAAGATCTGAATATCCTTAATGTGAGAATTGTTCAGTTTTAGATTTTCACATGCCAACTTCATAGGAACTACTCCCCTCTCCCTGCCAGCAAAGGCCGAAGGAGGAAAAGAGGAGGGGACCAAAAATAAATAAAGCAAAAAGCAGAGTAAGCCAGGGTCTGGACAAAAATCTATTGAAATCTATTTTAAAATAGTTAGGCTATAGCCTAATGCTTTACACAAGAGTAGAATCAAGCATAACATCATCCTAGTCAAAATTTTCACTCACATGACCTGGAAATTAGGGCAGTCTTAGCCATAATTTGAGGGAGTGGAGGAAAGGTGAGGTGAAGGAGGGAAGTGCTTTCTTTTTGAGCAGAAAGCAAGTGTATTGTTTTGGCCTTTACACCAACAATAAACTTATTACAATAAAGCACTAAAACACACCTACCAGTGGTCAGTGTTGGTGTACTGCCACCCATATGCCAACATCTGTGAGTTATTTGTTGCCAAACCCTGGCTAACCATCAAGAACAGGTCTCTAAATTACTGTGCCAATTACGCACAGCAGTGGGTTTGCTATTGCTGGTCCATATACACAAATCATAACATAAGCCAGCTGTAGCTGACTTTAAAAAAAGTGTCCAATGACGCTAAGCTCAAGCATGGTCAAGAACAAGACCTTCTCTCCTTGACAGTTTTACTTTCATCAGATCCAAGTTCTTTCTTATTATTAGCTAAACTGTATCTTTCCAGGCTTTGTTTCGTACGGGTGGAAAGCACAAATCTTTGAACCAGCTGGAATTCATGGCTTTTCCCCAGATGTCCAACAGCAACCCCCGTTTCACCATGGGCCAGTAAACTCTCACACTCTTCTTGTACTTGTGTAAGAGATCAAATATTAAAACCAAACTCTTTTAACTACTGTTAACAAACAACAAAATATTTGCTGTAAACAACTTCTTTTAACTACTCAGGCCCATTTTGGAAAAGTCCATTTTTTAACAGGTTTGGCTTTCCTGAGACTTTCTGTATAAACTCAAGTGTTTTTTTAATCAAATTGACATGGGTTATGAAAACTCTTTCAGGACATTTATAAATTCATCATTATATAATCAACAAAACCATCTCTGTTTATTTTAAACCAAAACCTGTATGTGAGCTAACATCTAACACCACAGTGCTATAGCAAAGGGGAGGAGTGGAAGAGTCTTCTCAACCACATGAATGCAAAAGTAAAATTCAACAAAAACAATCAACTTTTCCTCCTTTTCCTAACTGGTGGCCAGAAAACTCATCCCATCTCAGCAGAGACCTTGGCATGCATTCTGTATAAAATCATAGCATTCAATTTCCCATGCTTAGCTCAAAAAGCGTTTCTTCCTGTTGCAATATTCAGCAGGTCATTGATTTGAGCTGATTTATATTTTAAGTTCTGGAGTGAGACTGGTGAACTTTTTGTATTAGTATTTTCACAGATGAAAACTGAAAAAGACAACTCTCCATCCATTTGTGAATTATCTGTGAACACATTTGACCTTTACAAATTGGTTTGATATTCAGATCTATATGATGAAAGGTCCAAGTAGCTAGATCTGTTTAAACAGAAAATGATACAGAAGAAATTGTACGAAACAAGACATATACACACGTGCTGGTTTTGGCTGGGATAGAGTTAATTTTCTTCATAGTAGCTAGTATGGGGCTATGTTTTGGATTTGTGATGAACGCAGTGTTGATAACACAGGGATGTTTTAGCTGTTGTTGAGCAGTGCTTACAGAGAGTCAAGACCTTTTCTGCTTCTCACACCACCCCACCAGCAAGTAGGCTGGGAGTGCAGAAGACGTTGGGAGGAGACACAAGTGGGACAGCTGACCCCAACTAACCAAAGGGATAGTCCATACCATATGATGTCATGCTCAGCAATAAAAAGCTGGGGGAAGAGGGAGGAAGTGGGGGACGTTTGGAGTAATGGTGTTTGTCTTCCCAAATAACCATTACATGTGATGGAGCCCTGCTTTCCTGGAGATGGCTGAACACCTGCTTGCAGATGGGAAGTAGTGAATGAATTCCTCGTTTTGCTTTGCTTGCGCGTGGGACTTTTGCTTTCCCTATTAAACTGTCTTTATCTCAACTCACGAGTTTTCTCACTTTTACCCTTCTGATTCTCTCCCTCATCCCACCAGGGGGAAATAAGCGAGCGGCTACGTGGTGCTTAGTTACTTGCTGTGGTTAAACCACGACAACACACCACTGGAAGCAAAGATGGTGTTGAGGGGAGCCCTTTCATTTCACTAGCAGAGAAAACAAGAATTGTTCCTGCAAGTGACTTTCTAATGGGGGTGGCAGACAGCACTAGTGCCAAGCAGGGGAGGACTTTACTGAGTTTGAGGCATTCCTCTGAGCAAACCAAGAAACTGCTCATGAGAAAAGACTCACCACATCCTGAAGTTGTAATTCTCAGCTACAGCCTAAAGAGTGCTAGAAAACATGAGAGCTTATGCAGCGCTTCAGCTAATTTTCTACTATATCGTGCCGAATTGAAATGAGTGCCTTTTAAAATTAGGCTCCTATATCACTTAACTTCTGAAAGTTAAACTAGAAACATGCATATGGTCTCATCACAGAATACCCTGGTGACTGGGAGACAATTATTCAGGGACAGAGTAGTCTGCTTCTATATGTACCCTAAGAGGAGTGAGGTCCTTATACATGGCATATGCATGAGTACATGCACATGAATGTAAGAGTTTATATGTGTAATATACTGCCACAATTTAGAATAATATCACAAGCTACTGAGGTTCATCATGAAGTTATACAAGAGGAATAACAGAAATACTTTTACAGTAAAGCTGGTGCAGAAAGAAAAGTAAGCAGAAGGAAAGAGAATATCCAAAATAATGCACTCCTTGTCAAAAACAGAGGCACAGTAGGACAAGTACTCAGAAAACCTTGATGTAGTTCTCCTTTTTAGTAATTCTTTGTACCCCACACCTTCATGTCACTTTTTATGTTACTACCTTTGCATAACATATTTTTCCATCTTGTTCCTTCCCCACCACCATATTGTGATACCATGACTACCTGCTCTGAGTACACAAAATGTCCCCCACCTTTTCTTTCTGACACTACTTGCCTTCCCTTTAAGGCATGTGCTAAGGAGAAGAGATCTTACACTTGATAATACTCATAGGAACAAAGACCAATGATGATGTCTTTGCACAGTATTTCACTGAGTCCCTATATCCTTTTGTTTCTGTAGAACTGGATCATTCCCTTGTCTTTTGCCTTTTTCATACGCTGTTGGTTAAACATTTTCTCCATTCAATAAGACAACATATGCATGGCTCCAAAAGGGTCTTGAAAACACCCTGCCTGACCCAAGCTTTCTGATGGTTGTCCCTACAATGTTCCTACAGAAAACTCTCTGTCAGTTTGTTGAAGATGTGTAAACATATACATATATGTGTATATATATACATGTATATATAGGTAGCATCTTTAGAACAACTTTTTTTAGATTCTTAAACCTAAGAAAGAAACCTCAGCTCTATAAAACAGCACAGCATCAGTTCAGCTTACCTTGTTGTCCTGCGGGAGTTCACACAAAGCAGTATAATTGCACAACAAGAAGCGGACACATTGTACTATCAGATCTGAGCGCTGAAGCATTCTTTCGTGTATCATTAAAGAGGTTTATTGCTGAAGTTTTTTTTTTGGGGGGGGGAAGGTGACACTGAATCCAGATATAGACTGAGTTTGCTTTTGTTTGTATTCACAAGGCTAAGCAATTATATTCTTTGTTTTGCCCTCCCCCCACGGGCAATTGATTTTTTATGTTAGTCTCACAGGCTGAAAACCAATGATGTTCTATACTCAATCTTCCTGCAAAATACAAATGCACCCAGCAGACTGTATTTATGAAAAATAGTCTCTTCTCTGGGAAGTGGAAAAAATCCAGGTATCTTCCAAAGATATTTAAAAAAGGAGAAGTGACAGGCAGAGTGTGGTATAAGGAGCATTGGAACATACATCCTAATGAATGAAAAGTCATTAGTATGCCACACTGAATCATGGCATATGGGGTAGTAGTCCTTGCAGTACAGAATTTCGCTAAGAAAAACATTTGGAAAGTGAGAAAGCAGTGGAAAATCAGGATGAAACAATGAAGATGCCAGTCCAGCACTTCAAGTTTGATATAACCTTACTCGCATGAAAAATTTTGTTAGAGATACATATCCTTTTGTTCACAATCTATTCTGATAGACTGACAGATAAATAGGCCTAGGTGACTTGAATACCATAATTACATATTTCTAAACCAAAGAATAAATAAATACAGACTGAGTAGCATTGCTCTACCATTCTTTTGTATGAACGTTCAAGAAGCATACTATTTTCATTTACAAGGCATGATAGAAAGGGACTCCTCACTCAAAACACTCAAGGAAGTGCACTTTGACTCTACTTTAAATACTTATTGGCATAAGAAGAGAAAACCTATTAGAAGTTTATTACTATCAGAGATTGTTGATTTTCCCTGAGTATTGTATTTAATAATGCAACAACTACCCAGCATGATACGCATGTTATTTTATGTAGCATAGTTCCAATCATTAATCTCTAAAAGCAGTATGTGTCCTTCTAATGGAATGGGATTCATAAATTTTGTTGAGATTGCTAGATGACCAGCATCTACAAATAATAAATTGATCAACATTCCTTTTAGGTAACTACTGAGCTTATTATTGCACTAACAGTTGATTTTTCCTGGAACTGAACCCTTTACTGGGGCAAGACACAGCTCTGGTAGGAGGCAAGTGGAACAAAAGACCAAGCTCAAGTATGTGGGGACCATCTCAGGATGTTCCAGGAGCTTTGACAGGTTCCAATCGATTTAACCTATCTTTAAACATTTAAGCAGTCATTTAACATATTACAGCTCCCACTTGCCTAGATAGCAGTTACTCCATCCGAGGTGGTTACTGCTTCCCCTGCCACAGCAAACAAGTCCCCTCAATTCTCATCCTAACATCAAAGTTTACTGGCCAGGTGAAATGTGTTTCTTCTCATAGTTGTTGGGGTGGCTTTTGTGTAGATACTTTTCCCAGTCTGTCTCCTTTCTTACAGGTCAGTAAATCCTACACAAGAGCGAGCCAGGTTCCTTAAACCTTGATAGGACATCACTGTAACTAGGCCAACAGTCACGTGGCAGTCTTGAATATCACTTGCCAGCATGTAGTTATGACTTATGCTTGCCCTTTTCCTCAACTATACCCTCAGCCTTGGTAGCTAGAGGGATATCATTACTGCTTTGCACTATCCAGTGGTTTTACACTGCTGAATATATTTCTTAAGTAGAGACTAAACCAGCTTGAGTATCTCCTTCTCCCAATTTTCCTTAATTCAGCAACAAAATGGACTGTATAGAGGTTTAATTATGTATTTTTACTTTAAACCACTCCACCACCATAAAACTAGGATGCCACAATAGTGGCATTTTTTTTTGGTTATGAGCACAACACCAAGACAGAGATAAAGTTCGCATATTCAGGCCATTACAGATTTTTCATAAGCCAATTTCGCATTGCTAAAATGCATCCCTTATTTATATTTTACAAAAAAGACAAAATCCAAAATAATGAACAATGACAATCTTTAAAAAATAGTGTAGAAATACATTCCTACAGTTTAGAGCAATGCGTTTCGATGTGCTTACAATTCGTCCAGTAGTATTTAGTGCTTTTTCTTTTTAAGTGCATCTAAAATGGAAAAGATTGTGTAATAGACTGTACTGCATACTGTCATTTTATTTTCCATAAGGACAAATTATAATAGCTTAGCTACAGTAAAAGACATAGTAGTTAGGGTTTTTTTTAAATTAATTTCTTGTACTTGGTATTGCATACTTATAGTTTCTCAGTTTGTTTAGATTAAATAATTTTAATGCTGAACTCAGCACACACAGAATGCTATTAACCATGGGAATAAATATTTGGAAGCTGAGGTTTTAAAAATTGCATCGATGCTATTATTCTACTTAATAATAGCTTTTTCATTTTAATTTAAAAGGCAGTTTATCTTGCAGTTAAAGTAATAAAATGTAAGTTTATAAAATAAAAAGCCCTTTTACAAACCACTGATTTAATTATATTTAGAGATCATTGTGAACTAGCTTTATGATTCTATTTTTACATCGTACTTTTGTTTTTATTTTGTTTATCTGCATGCCTATATATATGTATAAGTATGCAGATTATATATATATATATGCGCGGGGGTGGGGTGGGGTGGGGTGTATTTTAATAACTTATTCAGGTTGTATTGCCGTGCTGTATAGGTTAAAGTTGTCAGTATGCTGTATTTCAACTGTTAGAAATAGTTTGTAAGCATTCTAAATTCCCAGATCTCTACAGAAACAGGTTAGGTAGAAGTGATACAGTTCTACTGTCATGGGGGGGACACAAGATTATAAAAAAAGCACTTATAAACTGAACTGATTTGCCAATTGATTTTCCAGACTTTCTTTTCTAAGCCAAAACTTTACTTGACTTTGCAAGAAGGGCATCTGGATACACATGAGTTTTCTAGCATTTTTCACTTCCAGCATATGGGCCAAACACAGTGGGTGCCTCATGGCTGAAGACCCAAGGGGGAGCTTACATACAACCTCCTTAGGCTGGTTCTTCAGCCCTAAGGGGTGCAAAAAGAAAGGTGGGGAAAAAAGGTGAAAGTCTCTTACCTTCCCATTCACACATTTGAAAAACACAACAGATATAAAAAATAATCTCCGTGCTAGGAAAGAAATTCACAGCCCAGCTTAGTCTGAAGGCAATGTTTGCCTCACAGCATGAGGGAACACTGGCAACGTTCATTTGCTCTTGCTGCTTTTGATCACAGCTTCCCATCTACCAAGGCTTGTTAGCAGCTTTTCTTCTTCAATTTTAATTGAAGAAAACTATTTTAAATCACTGTAACTATCCTGCCCAGTTTCAATAGATCATGCCTAAAGGAGAAGTTATCCTATAGATTCCTTTATACCAGTAGAAATAAGATTAATTTTATAGTAATTTTTTCAAATAATCTAAAACTTAAATGATCTCACATGCTAGCTGATTTCTCTGGGTTTCTTGAGGCTGATTCTCTCCTATGAGGTTTAAAACATTCAAGGCTTGCTTCCTCCCTGGTGGGAAGGAAGTTTTGTATCCCACACTGTTTTATGAGGAGTTTCATTGAATTTATATCACAAAAATAACATCTTTCAGGATGAGATAAACTAACTGTGTTGACATCCGAGTATGGTCCTCATCAACACTGTGCTGAAGTGAATTCAAAGGGTGATCTCTTCAACCTACAGCACTGATGGCCTACAAAATCAACATATGTTTTCTTCAGCTACAGGAAGAGCCTGACACTCCCACATCCACCACTTGTCCTCGTCCCCATTGGAAATCCCCTGCTCCTGCAGCAGTGCCCACAGAACTGCTTCCAGTTCAAAACAAAACAAAAAAGAAAAAAATGCATTTGACTACCTCAGCTTATCCTGCAGCCTTACAGACCTGTGGGTGTCTGCAAGTATATGTCAACACTACTGAGGGACAGAAACATTTTAGGACAGTTAGGTCATTGAACAAATTTCCTACTATATGCAGGAACCTACACCCTTACGTTACAGTCTACTCATATTTTAAGATAGTTGTCAGGAGGGAACAGAAGGTGATGTAGTTTAGTTATATTTTAAGCTCTGGAAAACAAGAAAGCCATTAAAAATGGTTTCTAATTCTTCTTAGCTCTTTCCAGTTTTGCAAGGTGCATCCCTCTCAAAAAGGCTAAGTTGATCAGCAAGTGAAAGAATATGTGTTATCTTAAGAAACAGAGTTGATTTCAGAAATGTCAAAACTCAAACTTCTGTTGAACATCACACTGGTTTTGTATATCTGGCAGAATTTTATTTAAATTTATTTCTTCCTTACCTTATTTGGCTGTCAAGAGTATATTTAATAATTTTAAATCAAATGAGAATTTGTATTTGGTAAAATTAAGCAACATCAGTAAGTGTTTAAATGACAAAGCACTGGATGTTGCTGGTAAAAAAAAAAAAAAATCAAGAAAATTAAATTTTAGTTGGAAAGATGATGTTAATATGTCTATACAATTTATTTGCCTTTGACAAACTGCAGCAAACTGACCCTAACTAACCAGATGTTTACAACACACCAATCTAAGCTGTTCACAGATTTAACAAACAGCAGTCTGGCTGAAACCCACTGCAAAAAGAGGTGAGAGGATAGTATTTGAATGACTGGTGTTGACCCTGGATTACCTTTAACTCACATCTTCTTGTCAGTACAGCAGTTTATCCTGCAGACTAAGGAATACTGGAACATCCAAAATTTGACAGCATGCAACTTCTTTATACTGAGCAAAAAGGAAATAAAGTCTCCAAGACGATTAAGAGCACTTTCAGACAGACAACCTAAAGTGCAATCATTTTCCGGTCCTGTATTTCAACTCCAGAAACCCTTAAAAGCCTTTCACATCTACCTAACTGATATGCCAGCACTCTTCCCTGCTATATTTTATGAACAAAGATCTTTCTTATACAGATGAGCACCACAATTTGGCATGCAGGCTGAGCCATTTTTGAAGGCTGAACCACTCAGTTTAATATCACTACTCCCATTAATGTTCTTGGAATGGGTCTGAGTGACTGAGTTTTGTATCCCTTTTCTACACCATATTTTTATCTAAGGTAAAAGCTGCATATGTTGTTGCAAAAGGAACCTGGGACAAAAAAAAAAAAAAAAAAGAGCTGCATATAGAGAAGCGTTCATGCTGCAATAAAACTGTATCGTTTACACACATGCACGTACCTCCCTCACAGCCTTTCACTCTCAGCTGGCTGCTCCCTTCTAAGCATCTTCTCTTCAAGAGAGCAAACAGCCATGAGCCTACCCCCCATCCATATCTATGTGGTACACTACGTTTACACGAAGCGTAAGACTATCAGTACATGCAATACCTCTAAGTACCTATGAAACTATGCAACATCATGTTTTCTGCCCAGTTGATTAATACACTCATTAGAGCACCTGTATATTCAACCATAACATCAGCTCAAGAACAGATGGAGTTCCTGTGCCAGCACCTCATGTGTCCTTTTAAACACATTTTCTAGACAATCATTTTGTTCTCTAAAAATAAGCTTAGGTTTCTTTGCATATGCATGTAGTGGTGTTACGTAGTGCCCTGGAACCCATAAAAGCTGAAAAATAAATGTCAAATTTTCACAAATCGATCTTTTGTAGATCACTGCCTTACAGCAAAGACCTTGGTTTCTTGTAATGTTCACCAGAACAGTTTTGTCTTCCTTGCCTTTGGATTTTTAAACCAACTTTGCGGAACAGCCCCTCTGCTCTGTGGGCCGCACTGCACCTCCACAGCCAACCACCAGTGATTTACAGGATGGCAGGGCTGCTTTCTTATTGCCCTGTTCACTTCTTCCTATCATATTTCAGTTATTGTATTATGCATATTTTTAAATACTTTTTTTTTTTTTTTAAATTAGATATGCTTATGCTTTTGCCAATACTTGCACTTGGCAAATCTCATTTTGTACGCATATATTCCATTTGGCTGCCACCAAAAAACCCAGAATTTTAGACAGGTAAAACCAGAGAGTGACCACCAAGGTTTTTGAATATCAAGACTATATCACACTGGCAGCTTAACGAGACCTCCATAGTTTTGAGTGAGCAGAAATTATGTACAGAGAACTCTAAACTGGAAAGAGTACTAGTTTTAAACTACTAGATGAATATTTGACGTCCATAATGGATATACTATGAAAGACATTACTTCTCTGTATTTAGTCAAAGAAACCTGAAGCAGGATTGCTAAGGTTTGCTTTACACAGCTGATTTTTTTTTTTTATTCTTAATTCAACAAAATTTTTGGCCCTTTGGTCAAAACAGGTTGATAACTCAATTATTTTACATTGCTATTGAAGAAAACAGTTTCAGAATAGTTCAGCATTCTGCTACCTGCTAAGCCAATAAAATGTATAGTAATGTAGGACGGATGCATATAGCAAAACAATAACATAGAATCATAGAATCATAG
>NW_009229760.1:0-4012 GCF_000690835.1 Fulmarus glacialis
CCCTCCGCTCCTCCCGCTGCTCCGCCGGCGGTGCTGGGGAAACCTCCCCTCCGTTGCCTTGGGGTCTGCCTCCGGCAAAGCATTTCTCCCTCCTCCTTCTCCTCCCCCTGCCTCCCTGAACCGGCGCCAAAGCAGTCTTCTGTAGCCGGCGGCTCATCCCGGCTGGTGTCATCTCGACGTTGGGGTTATTTCTAATTAGATGTCAAGTCTGGAGGCTGATCTGATTCATGATCAAGACTGCCATCGCCAGTTATGCAAGCCAGAATAAGGGTAATCGGATATTATGCTTCAAAGCTTAAACTGATCACTGGAAAGGGCAAGGAGGAAACCTACCCCTACATAGAAATGTTTGGCGTGTTGTGTCAATTTGCATTTCTTTCCTTTCATCCTTCCCTCATAGTGTGGGCACGTGAAATAAGGCTCATGACAGTGGACAAAAAAGTATGACCTGATAGATCAGCTGTCTGATTCGATGGCAAAGCCTCTGCATCGCATATTATCTTGAAGGCGTGTCAAAGAGCATTGTGTATGAATGAAATAATATTAAGCCACCTAAGAAAGCATACATTACAGGCTTTAGCCTTCTAAATTATTGTATTTAGAGACGGTATGGCGCTTTTTTTTCCTACAGCTTGAGTTGTGTTTTCTCTGTGCTGTGTGAGGAGTTCAGCGTCTGCCTGTCTATGCTGAACTGGAGTCACGACAGTATGGGACCTGGCACAAAACTGATGCTTTGGAACTCCTTATTTAAATCCTGAAGAGATTTCTAATATATATCTTATTATAGATGCTAAATTGTTCTCAAATTGTAAAGATTTTTCTTTCCATAGTAACTTTATAAATGGCTTTATAGAAATGGAGGTGGCTTGTAGGAGCTTTTCAAGGAACTTCTGTAAGAAAAAAGGTACTTGTAATCCATTTGGAAGAGGGAAGCTGGAGGGGACATGAAGTGGAAGGATAAAACCTGAGGATGACCTGTTTCTTCCTGTGCAGAGCTAGGCTGCAGCAGCGTGATCTATGGCACCAGCTCCACTTTACAAAGGTGCCTTTGGGATGCCCACTCACAAGATACTAATATTTCTGTGCACCCGGTGCTTTTTTAATAAAATTTGTAGTGACTTGGGGTAGACAGTATATTCTGTGTTGTTACTAACCTCAGAGTAAACACTACAAATTTATTTTGTGGAGGATTGAGTGGCAATAAATATTACCTGTATTTATTCGTAATGTCCTACTAAATGCCTAATATCAAGAAGACATATATGCTCCTTGCCAGGAAGAGTAATGCCTTCTCATTCTGTTTTCATAAAATTTTATTTCAAGTTTTTTGTTACTTAAATCCAGAGGGAAAATTTAAAAATCTCATTGCACAAAAGCTCCAGTTTTCAACTCCTGCTCTTATGGCAAAATAGTAACGAAATACCAGAGGTGTGAAGTTAAAACCTCTTACACTTACTTCTTTTATCCCTCAGTGCACCTGTGGAGTGTCTGTCAGCAGCCTTGCTCCGTGTTTTACTCAGTGATATACAGAGCAAGGGGGACTTCACACTTGATTTCTTCGTTCTTATGGCTAAGTTTTATGTTCAGAATGCCTGGTGCCATTCCAGTCAGCGTTTCTGAATTACTGATTTAAGTTAGCCTCACAGATCATGTTAGTAATGAGCCATACTTACTGGTTAATTTTGTCTTTCTGTTTCCTGAGCTTTTACTGTTTTGCATATCTTATCCTCTGGATTCTCCACACTTGGTATTCTGTCCTACAAGTTGACTTGTTTCACGTGCTCTTGTTCCTCTCTTGAATATCTGCACTGCATTATCAGCGTTCTCCTTCCTGCTCTGCATCCTACAACAGCAATTGCTTTTGGCTTTACTTCATCTTTCTTTGTTTACTGTCTCTCTCAATATCCTTTCTCCTCCATCCGTTAGTTCAGTCAATATTTCTCATTTAGTCTGTTGCTTCCCCTTCTGGCCACTTCGTACTCTTAATAAAGAACAGACCAAATACAGAATTTTGTGCCATTTGACCGTACCATCTAGGTGGCTAGTGATTCATTTCTTGTGAGCAAGTCACTGTAATGTATTTCTGTGAATTTTTCAGCTTATTATGATAAAGAGGTTAATATGTATGAATGTAAAATTATCTTTTGTTAAGAAAGTATTTTCTCTTATCAACGTATATGTGTCAAATCAGTTTTCTTTTTTTCTTTTTTTTTTTTTAAATCCCACCCACCCCCCTTGCTCCGAAGGTGGAAAGAGTAATGAAAGGGGAACCAATATTAACTATGACTCTTAACTAGTACTGTTTACACTGGGGAAAATAAGAAGATGAAAGTCTAGGATGGGAGCAAGACAAACTATTGACTTCAAGCTAGCAGACTTCAGTAGACACAGGGAATCAGTAGGCAAGATCTTGTCTAGATTTGAAGAGAAAAATAAACAACATTAAGAAGAGAAACCCAAGGAAAACTCTTTTATTCAAGTTGCATATAATTTTGAAAGCTCTCCCTTTCAAATGTTTAGAAAAATAGCACTTAAGTATTTGTTCAAACAACTATCATTGATGGCCAAAGAGCCTTTGAAATAGTTTCACTGCTACAGCAGGACCAGCAGAGGGAACACATAACGTTGTTTCTTGTAGGATTCATAAAAATAACATGAAAAAAATCTTAGAAGTAGTAATGAAATGCATATATTTTAAATACTGATGTTTCAGGGGCTGGTATTCTACTGTCGTCCCTTGTATAATACTTTTCAAGGTGATTCCATCTTAGGCTTTGCTTTAGTATATTTGATCCTTCTCCCTCACCACTTATTTTACATTTTTTTCTATTGCTGCTTTTGTGTTGTTTCTGTTTTTCTCTATGTTTGCTGCTGGATGTGTTGGCTTGAATATTTTGTTGGGCAGGAGACATTACAATAGGCTTTTTAAAGTGAGCTCCTTTTTATCGATAACTTTTTCTATCTAATGGACAGCATTATTGCAGTGTCATCTAGGCTTTTGTTTTGGTTTGTTTTTTGTTTTAAGTTGTATGTTCTGAAATCTCCTTGCTGTAGTTACCCTGAGTTGCTGGAAGAGCTTTATTTCAGTAATAATCTATTATTGCAATATGCTCCCTGATAATTTGTAGAAGTAAGACATAATGCACTGTGTGATTACAGAGTTGTCCACATGGTAGTAATTCATTTTAGTAAATTAACATATGGTAAATGCCACTATAAGACAAAAAGAAAAAAAAAAAAAAGGAATAATACTCTAAACACGGCTAATACCGGTGAGTAGTTTGTTCTATGGCACTGATAGATGAGGAAGAGGTGAAAGAGCTTGAGAGAGAGCAATTTGACTATTGAGATTCTGTAATAGGAAGCAAAAGACAGGAAAAAACCTCCTTTTTTTTCAGCTGTGGGAATTTTGAGTAAATTAAATTATCAACCATGATAGCCCTGTCTGGGGTAATGCACAGAGGTGGACCTTTTAAAAAGCATTGCAGAATTGTAATGTGCATGCCAGTGAAGCAATTACTCCCATCACTAGATTGGACTATCTGATTTAGTGTGTCAGATTCTTTAAATGAACATGATATGCCAAATGAAATAATGGCACAAATTGAGCTTGCATCCTGAGTTTATTCATCACTTAATAAATTACTTCTTCGGCTAGCTTTCAATTACTAGGAAAATGGAAGAAGCAGATGTCTCAGGCATCAAATATCCCAGCATTAAGTGTTTCGTTTGTCTCGCTGTTCACTAGCTGCATGGAGGCGTAGAAATAGTTCGAAATTTTACGCTGGGAAAAGCTGACTAGAAGACAAGAGTCATTTAACTTGTCATTAAACATGATGGAACAGACTGATGTGACCCGTGAGACAATTTAAATTATTGGCTTCCAATCAAAAGGTAGAAATGACCTGTCAGACCAATTTGACTGTGATTGATTATTAATTGTGTCAAAGTTGTGAAAACAACTCCATTGTCTTTGTGGCTCCTGTTTTGTTTTTTGTTGTTGTTGTTGTTT
>NW_009229761.1:0-7578 GCF_000690835.1 Fulmarus glacialis
AACCTACCCTCTTTCAGTTTAAAATTGTTGCCCCTTGTCCTGTCTTTACAGGCCTTGGTAAAAAGTCTGTCTATCAAAAAGTCTTTTCCTTTAGGGTCTCCAGCTCAGGGAGGTACCCTCTCTCATGGAGAAAAAGAGTTCTTCTGGATCACTGAGCTGTTGCTTTCCAAAGAATTGGGATGGTATTTTTACAGAGTATAGGTGTAGGGCTCAGGAAATACATGTGGACTGAAACCAATTAAAGTGAAAAATAAATGGTGCCAGGTCACCTTTGAATCCATAAACTTTACTGAGATAACTAAACTGTCACTTAGGGCATTCAGTATTTACAGTGATATTCTGCTCTTATCCAGGTTTCCACAAGGCTGATTTTCCCAAGCAGTGTTTGTCCAGGTGACTTTTATCAGTACTGAGCTTTCCAAATGAAAGCACAGATTCTGACAAAAAAAAAGAAAAAAAGAAAAAAAGAGTGATTATGGGTCAACTACGTCTGTCAACATGTACTTATTTTACGTTTTTTTTTTAAAAAAATCCCATTTTTAAAAAGCTATATTTGTATTACATTGACAATCAGCTTCTCACTTTTTAGTTGGAGTACGCTAGGTTAGGGAGGTTAGTGCTGACTGACATCTTCACAGAGTGGAATGACTGATTTATGGATGAAAGCGAGAAGAAAAGGGGTTCTGAAGACTTTTCCATCTGAGAGATCACTTCATGGGATGAAGCGAGGGTTAGAGGAAATGAGCAAATCAAAGGGACAATAGTGTTATGACAGGGCTAGTGAGTGTTTGCAGAGCATTTTCTGATGTAATAGTCACATGCAAATTATGAAGTCCCTGATGTCACACCACCAGGTCTGAGGGACCATCCATAATGGTCTCGTAAGGACACCAAGTCTATACCTGTGTGAAATGAACCAGAGGGCAGTGGGCAAAGTTGTCTCTGAGACTAAATCCGTTGAACAGCATCTTTGATGGGAATTTCAGCTGAAAGGACAACCTGTAAGGAAAATGATTACAATGCACAAAAAAAAGTTAGCTGAGTCCTGGGGTCTATACAAAGAAAAAAGGAAGTTCCCCAGTGGAAATTTATTGTAGTTCTGTCAGGAAACTTTCTCTTCATATAAAGTTTTCATTCCATCTCTGGATTTTTCATTTGGCCAAAAACTTTCAAGAAGCTTTGCCTTCAACTCCAACAGAGCAGAAAACAAAAGTTGCAGGGCCAGAGCACCTCTGAAGAATCAAGATGACAATTTTGGTAACTAAGATAATAATTAGGTAAAGGTATCTAATCTGAGACCATGCAAGTCAGTGAAGATTGCCCCAAATCTTTCTATACTTAATTTTCCTCATCTTCACTGTGAGGATAAAGAGCTAAGAACACATTTTGCCCATTGGTTAGTAATGTGCTTTGAAATCTATTAGATTATAAAATGTATGTCTAAGTATATTTAATATAAATTTATTTTGCCCTTTCAACTTCTAGGTATTTCATAGTTTGAATAGGAATTGTAAATGTCTGCTTTGGATCTCTTTCCAATATTGTACGAAACTCTATTGCAATTAGATTTATACAAAAATGGTGAGGATGAGATCAGATTGAGCTCCTTGGTTCATCCAGTCTAAACTGGGTACCTAAGGAACATGGTCATCCAAGGATTCCTCGGGAGACAGTGAAAGAAAGTATCTCCGGTGGGCAATACAGTCCATCTACTACCCTAATCACAGACAGAGCATAAGCTGAATTGCAAATTTAAAAATAAAAAATAAATGCATGGTGCTTTCTTGAACCAAACATTTTGCCTGCAAGTAGCAAAGCCAGTGATTGGCAGGGGCATGATGATAATTCTATTGCTGTTCATTATAACTGAATGTTGGAAGTTTTTTCTATGTCTTCTGAGCACAGGAGGGGACAGGCTTTCTGATTTAAAAAGCTACACTGAATTAGAAAGTTCATTTTGTTATTGGAGATACTACACTCGGTAGCATAGAGGAGCACTGCTGGAGTGAGTAATATTTATAAAAACAGAATTCACTTTTCCACTGAGGCTGCCATATATTATCTCTTAATCCAATTCACTGTTCAGACCCATAAACAGTTGGTCTGGCAAAGCTAGCATGCTGTTGTGTGTAAGTGGGATGGAAGGAGAGGAAAAAAGTGAAGTCAAGAATAATTTAAGTGAGTTTCACAGCTGAACGCTTTGGAAGCCATGGTTCAAGCTGCAAATGAAAGCTATGTTATTACTAGCTTGGCAAAAGCAGTATAATCATGTCAACATAGTCTGAGCTCTTTTGATCTAAAATGATTGTGATAATGCATTTAGGAAATTTAATCATGTCAATAAAAGGCACCTTTGCATAGTTTATTGCATCTCTGCAGAGCCTTATATCAACTTACACTGTTGCTCACCTGGCCATACCTGCACTATGGTCACACTTTGTTCCTTTTGACCCATTTTGAGCTACAGGTAACTATCATTTCAGATCTGAAGTGTGTCATGAATATGATAATTTTGGGAGGTAAAGACTGAAGGGAGAAAGATGTAGCTATGATGCAAACAAAGAAAATTATTATTTTTCATTTTTATATATATATAAAAAAATCATAATTCTAGTGTAATTAGTTAAATTGGTGCAAATAGTACTGTTACATTAGACTTCCTGTCTCTGAAGATTTCTATTTTTTGTCACACTGTCCAAAAAGTAATAGTAAAAAAAAAAAAAAAAAGCACTAAAATCTGTCAGCTGACTCACATTGATGCCAGAGGCATTTTCCCAAGAGGGTAAAGCTCACTACAGGGCCAAAAGCCAGCTGAAGGCTTAGCACCACTTTAAATCCCTCTGGAAAATGACATTTCACTGATGGGTAAGTCACAGAGCAGGCTTTTACACAGTGGGGATTTTCACAGATGTGCAGTTTTTATTATTTTGTGCTTTCTCAGTGCCCTTTGACTAAATATGTCCTTTCTGGAGCAATCAAGCAACATTAGGAATATAACAGGAAAGATAAAAATACCTTGAAAACATTTGTTTTTATTGCAAGGTGTCCTATCTCCTGCCATCCTGGGGAAATGAAGCCTGGGAGGGATAGCAGTAGAAACAGCGCTTTATTGAATTGGCTTTTCCAATTCCCATTTCATAACAGTGAAGTATGAAACACAAATTTTAACACCTAGACAATTCATTTTGGCATAAATACACAGCTTTAAAAATTAATAAAAAGCTATATCAATTATAAAAGTGACTTATCAGACACAATAAATTTTGTCATCTATCACTTTTATGCATGCTCTCTCTCTATCATTGACTTTTACGCTTTCTATATGCTAAATACTCTTATGAACCTACAATAGACTTCACAGGATTTGACAGCCACCAAGTTTTGTTAGATTATTTTCTTTTTTTCTTTTTTTGTTCTTTTTTTTTGGTTGTTGTTTAGGAAAATAATTCAACTCTCTGTTTTATTCTGCTTTCATTTACAGACACTTGCAGTCTGTCACCTTAGATACTTGTCTTTTTCATTATTTATCATCAGATATGTAGCAATGTTTAATGGCAGAAGCAGAGATGGGTTCTCATTTGCCCTTTGCACACACAAAATAAGAGAAAATATCTTAATTTTTTTCAGGGAATACTGTAAATTTGAAGCTAGTTTGAACTCCTATGTGATAAAATTCATCTTTACAGAGCCCGAGTGTTCTGTAATATTCTTCAGTCTCAGTACAATGTAAGTCTAAATGGTTTTGAGCTCAAATTTTTGCAAACATCTGCCATTCTTTTTTGCATTTATTTTAGTTTTGCAAGAAGAGGAATTGGAGGTGTCAATACTCCATGGAGAGCTATTTTTCCTCCCCATTAATGAAACTAAGCGATTTTGATGCTGGAAACTGTTCTCTCATCTGTTAGTAGATGCTATATTGGACTTTACTAAGGAAATTTTGTATTTTTTAACTGAACTTTAAAAAGCAACAGATAAACTTATAAAAAGTAATTCCCCCTGCCACCAAACACTGTAACCTAGAAATACAATATAGAGACCTCTACAGAGGTCATATTTATGGATATTCCCCCACCCTAAGTTATGTTTAATATTATTGAAACTAGGCAAGCCTGAGCTCTGACTTTCTCTTTTTGAGAAAACAATTTAGAAGCAGCAGCCTTTCTACTGCCTGTTAGAGATTCCTCTGGCAGCCCTGGCTGATGTCTCAATGCCATTGCACAGAGGGCTGTTATCCAAAAGGGTAAAAGTCCGTCTTGAGCACATGTGCAGCAAGTCCTCTTTGACGAGAATCTGGTATCAAATGCAGAAAACTAGTGGAGAAGCATTAGTAAGTGACAGGCTTATCGATTTCCTGAACCCCAAAACTCTGAAACCAGCCTGAAAGAGTTTCACAATCACTGGATGACCCAGTGACTTCTCTGAATCAATGGAGCTTTTTCCTAAGATAGTGGGTCTCAATATCACAAAAAAACATTGGTGATTTTGGGTACTCCAGGCTATGCCTGGAGATAGCATCTGCTTCCATCCTTGGAGATATCTTTTCAGGGTAGATACCAGCGAGGTGGCTTAGTAGCAGGACCACATGGGTGTATTTCTCTTGTCCTTTCTGAGCCTCTCCTGCAGTCTGCTCTCCTTCCACACTGCATTGCACCCATGCATGTGAGGATGAGATACCTCTGAATGCCAGCCAAATCTTCCTGTTACGTTTAGGCGGCTGAAAATATGAGATGTCAGCATCTACCTTCCAGAAGTTTGATGCTTAATGTTATTTCCTCACATCTGAGCTATTACTTCCAGATGTCTTGCAGAGGACTCAATCCACCACAATTTTACATCGTTCAGTCAACAAAAGCAGACTACAGGACCTTTCTCTAAAGACGAGGGAATTTATTCATACCCTGGAACTGCTCAGTTCAACCACTGCTAGGTAAATCCTTTCTTCAGCTTTTGTCAATGTAGAGGTTTTCTGCCAAAGAGATTTGCCAATGGGAAATTAGTCTCCAAATATCCTCAAATGCAGCCTGATGCAGTGCAAATTTTGTCTGTTTGGTGACAGCTGCCTACTTAACCACAGAGATTTCTGAAAGCAACAGGGGAAATGTGTGCCTCATGGTATCACTTCCCTGTAGTGACTGTAATTGTACCAAACCTCAAGGGGCTCCACTATAAATACTGAGTGATCCTAGTGCTGGAAAAAGACATTGCCTGAAGATAGGGAATCTGTATAAAACAAATACATCCCCCTCATAAAGACCACTCAAGTCAGTTAATGGTTCTCAGCACAATTAGAGCTAAACAGCTCATGTCCAACATATATTTTTAAGTCATTAGCTTCAAAAAGCTGGAGCAGGAAGGAGTAGATCTTTTAGTCCTGGAGGTAAAGAAAAACTGAACATTTCAGGAAATCCTAACTGAAAAGGGAATGCTGGTCTTCCTTTACCACTTTCTAGTAATATATAGGCATTAAAATTAGCTAAAATTCAGGGGCTGGGGGCTAATGAAGACTGAACTTGTTATTTCAAAAGTGCCACTGAAAAAGGCAGCTCTACCATGGAGCGGGAGAGAGTAAGGGATATAGATGGGCTCCCCTTTAGTGCTTTCGGGCATAAAGCTTTAAGTTTCCACCCCCTTCAACTAACCCTGAGAGGATGGAATGAAATTTAAGAAGCTCTTGAAATTTGGTACTTCACTGTCAAGCTTCGCTGCAACTGCTCTTTGAGAAGAGCAATGAAGGAAGGTGATGACTTATTGCATGTTCTGAGGGACACAAGGGCAGGGAGGAGGGGTTTTCCGTGATCCCAACGATAATTCGTATCAATCCGATGACAATTCATATCCATCATCTGTGGTGAATCTGTGATTTTAGAAAACCCGTGTGATCCTACTGGCCTAGATTCGTCCCTTGGCCTAAAATAACTTTTTACCAAGCTTATATTCGACATTTTCAACAGCTTTTACACAGATCTTAGTTTAAAAATTATAGCTCATATATTGAGTCAGACAAATAGAGAACTAAGGATGCAAAACATGATCCCTGTATTTCCCAGTTTTTTATATATATTATATATATAAACAGTTCTCTGAAAGCCATATCCTGGATCTAGTGCACACTTTTGGCTAGATTTTCAATCTCCATGATATTTCAGTCAAAATATGTTTTGCCAGTTTTGCATGGAATGGTGATAAACACTACAGCAGAAGCAAGAAGGTGTTACAACAGCTTAGTTTTTCCAAGACCTTCATATTCTTAGTGATATTCAAGAACCCAAATCTTTAGTCTTGGGATGCTGTTGCAGTCTAGATCAGAATTTTTGTAGAGTCAGGACTTGTCTTACAGCCTCAGATACCCAGTGTTTTGCTTTAATCACATTTGAGGATTTCTTATGTTTCTATTAATATTAGCATCACATAGGCTAGAAGACTCCCTCAAATGTTGTGTTTATCCTAGTGATAGGCTGTAGATTTTCTGTTAGCATTAGCTTTTAATGAACAGTAAACGCATAGGACATACTTGAAGAGCATGCAGGGAACAACATGAGATGCCTTTATGGGTAATTATGAGTGCCCATTGAGGCAGATAACCAGTGAGGAAATCAGGAGCAGTTCAAGTCTGACTATATTACAGATAACCCTTTTTTTTTTCCCCCAAGAAAACACTGCTTTTTTTTTAATTCCTCAGAATAAGTCAGCTTGAGAGTTAAATACTGCAGACTTTAGGCCAAAAATATTCCTGGTTTCTGTGGGTATAGCCCCTGGTTTGGGGGCTATAAAGACTGGTCCTCAGCTCTTGAATCATTTTCTATGTGGTGTTTTGCTAGACAGA
The DNA here is from genome assembly GCF_000690835.1 of Fulmarus glacialis. Lineage (NCBI taxonomy): Eukaryota > Metazoa > Chordata > Aves > Procellariiformes > Procellariidae > Fulmarus > Fulmarus glacialis. The sequence continues at coordinate 6,824 of NW_009229761.1, forward strand.
TTGTGGACTGTGACTTGTGTCACAATAATAAATGCCAGACATTTCTCATGCAGATAGCATCTCATGAAAGCCCTTTAATAGGAGAAATGAAAGTCTAAATGTATGGGCACTTTAATCGAGGGCAGGAGTGTTGATCTTTAGCAAAATGCAAGGTGACCCTATTTGTCTGACGGAAGTGGAGATTGAAGAGAAGCAAAATGCTTTGTCTCTTGGCTTTTTTCCTTTCCTCTCTTTTTTGGTGTGTGTTTTAAGGCTGCACTTCTAATTCAGAAATGTAATACTTGTGCATTTTCCACAAGATTATGTGCTTGAATACAACCATACTTTCCATTAAATGGAAGCCATATTCTTCAAATAGCAACAATGTGGCAACCTTTCTCAAGATATTGTTTGGCAAGGGTGAAGCAGGGGCATCGAAGATTTATTATAAAATGTGTTCCCAAAAGGTATTTGGTATTGTACAGTTTTGCTCCAGACACATCTGAATCTGTGGGAAAAATAGGACTATTTCGGTGCTTTCATGATCTTTGTGAAGAGAATAATCAGGAGAAAAGTGACCAAAGATACCATGATAAGTAGAAAGGATACCAGGAAGAAATGTACTTTGTAATCACATACCACATTTTGTGACATATATGACACCATTTGTTGACATGTTCTATTATTTAGGATAATTTATCTTTTTAGAGAAAGGGATTTTTGATCAAGATTCTAGAAATCTGGGCAGGAGTGTTGATCTGCTTGAAGGTAGAAAG
>NW_009229762.1:0-308 GCF_000690835.1 Fulmarus glacialis
ATGAGAAACCATCTTCTAGCACACACGTGATAATTCATTTGCAAAACTGGTGCAATGAGTGCAGAAAGCTGCCAGGCTATGTCTATTCGGTTAAAGAATCTCCACATTTTGATACAGTGGGACAAGCCAGGCCCTTGCATGTGTCCAAAGGTGGATTTGATGGATGAGCAGGCAGAGGGAGGCTAGAGACGGATTCCCTTGCCATGAGTGTCCCCTGTCCAGAGGGCTTTAAGGAAAAAGACAGTCTTTAAGTAGCAAGGGTTTCAAACTACGTAGAATTTAGAAGCTAAAACTATGTTTTGAGTTAC
>NW_009229762.1:345-4827 GCF_000690835.1 Fulmarus glacialis
TTTCTTCTTTGCAAAGGGCCCTACAAGGCAAATACATATGGAAATAGCACGTCCTGCACTAATTCACCCTAGCTGTACTAATTGCATTCCCATACTGGGGGGGATCACAGTTTGGGAATGCAATCCCATATATTGGGCCCCACCATTTAAAAAGGATGTTAAGGGGCTTGAATGTGTCCAGAGGAGTGCCACAAAGGTGGGGAAAGGGCTGGAAGGCATGTCCTCTGAGAAGCGGCTGAGGACACTGGGTTTGACTAGTTTGGAGAGCAGAGGCTGAGGGGTGACCTCACCGCTCTCTGCAGCTTCCTGAGGAGGGCAAGTGGAGAGGGAGGTGCTGATCTCTTCTCCCTGGTAGCCAGTGCCAGGACGCGTGGGAATGGCTCAAAGCTACGTCCATCACGGGAGGTTCAGACTTGATGTGAGGAAACATTTCTTTACCGAGAGGGTGGTCAAACCCTGGAACAGGCTTTCTGGAGAGGCGGTCAACGTCCCATGCCTGTCAGTGTTTAAGAGGCATTTGGACAATGCCCTTAATACCATGCTTTAACTTTGGGTCAGCCCTGAAGTGATCAGGCAGTTGGACTAGAGGGTCGTTGTAGGTCCCTTCCAGCTGAACTATGCTATTCTAACTAAGAATGTGAACGGAGAAAAAGAAGCAGTTTTTCCCACTTTGTTGGAATTTGACAGAAAGTAAATTAAAGATGCCTTGTCCAAAGTTGCACAGCAGTTTAGCAATTGGATTTCAAAAGTGTGTTTTGGCAGTCAAAGAAATTACACTGCCCATAATGCTGTTTAGAAAAAAAGGAGGGGTTTTGAGGAGGATGTGTGAAGGGCTCTACAAAAATATTTTTAAAGAGTTTGTGGATGTTTCCCGTGGAAAGTACTGATTTTTGTTTGAAAGCTAAGGCTCTTTCAGCTTGGGCACCTTTTAGTTGTACAATGAAAACTTAGTATTTCTCAGAAGAAACAGGGACTTGTACAAATTAAGTTGAAAACTCAGCTCCCTATTTAAAAACGTCTTTAGGGAAAATAGGCAATCAGGCCACAACTGTGCAATGGCTTTAGTCTCTAAGTTAATCCCAGATGAAGACCAGTTCACAAGGAAGCTATCTACTTGATTGTCTGATTTATGAAATCTCACCTGGCATGTAAGGCTCTGATTGAATCCCATCCTACCATCACCTTTAAGACACCTGTTTTACCCATGCTCTTATGCTTCATAAAATAAGCTTGCATAAGTGTTACCAACTCCAAGTCAGCACCAATTCTTTTGATAAAAATAACCTACCGTGATGTCTGAGCAATCATAGTTAAATTATACTACCACTTACATACAGTTCTGTAACAATATTCGTCTAGTGGTTCTGATACAATGGAGCTTCTTTATGTAATAGTTAATATTAACACACTTCAATATGTAAAGAAACACATAGATTGATATACTTTTCCAGGGGAAAATACTTTAAAGACTGTACTTTAGTATACATAAAAAGGCAAAAATCCTAAAAGTCTGGAGGAAGATTCAAAAGTGCTTCTTTACAAGAGGGTTTTCATCCACTCTCACTTAAGTCAACTGGAGGGAAGATCTGAATAAAACCATAGTTCCTTCTCCCACCTTACTCTGACCACTCACCAAGATCCAGCGCTTAGCACTGTTCCCAAGGAGTTTCCACTGAGACTGGATCAACTGTCAGATGCTACAGTTATTTATAAACTTAAGCTCCCAGTCTCTTCTGTCATTTCCACATCCGCTTTTTCCCTTTCTAATAATACATAAATCATAATCAGAAATCACTCTCCAATCCATTAACAAACTAAACATAGCACAGACTCCCAGTAGTACACAGATGACTATCGTTACATCTGCCTTGATATTAGAAGGATCAGCACTGTAAAAATACCTGCAGTTAGTAAATATTCATGTTGCATTTATTACCATTTTCATTCCAGTACACACATTATGAAACAATGTTACTGTGGCAGGAGGAAACAGGCAAAGACGACTCTTTGTTGCTATATTAATACGTTATACCATAGTGCAATAATTCTGTGCTCTACAGAGTCTCAGACTAGTTCATTGGGGAAAAAAAAAAAGTATATGGCTTTAAAAGGCTTGCAGTATTGGGTCAAAAATGCCACAGATATTGTATCAAATCCTTGAAATAATATAAACTCACCATGCTGACCGGAGTCTATTCAAAAACGTATTCACTATGGCCAGACCAAGGGCTCTGTGCTGTGCCTGGCTAATTCAACAGCAGGGTATCCTGCTTGGGAGAACCAGTAAACGTAGCATTAAAGAAGATGAGACCAAGGCTACAGAGACTTTTGTTAAACTGAGTGCAAGAAAAGGATTGTACCTTCCTGAGCCTCAAAAGAATTTCTACAAATCTTAAATATTTCTGCAATGACTTCAGAAGATAATTTTACAGCAAGTAACTCCTAACAGAATTTTCAGGTGCCTTTAGGAATAAGGAAGGACTCTAGTAATCTCTTTCCCAAAAGCATGCCTGAGAAACAGAGGAAAACCAGAGTGAGGAGGTGGGGAAGTCGGTAACATTATTTGTGGTAGCGGCTCTCATTTGACCAGATCAAGACTGGCACAGTGTTAGCAGAGGTGTGGAATAGATGTGAAAGCCTCAGACATATTGGACCAGCTGGTAACACTGTGGGACATAAACAAGAAGATTGTGTTCGTTTTTTTTCCAAACACAATAAAAAGTGAAGTTAAAAATATCAAATCCACCAGACCAAAAAGATTTCCATCCTACTCAAGTTAAGAGAGGAAAAAAATCCTCTTAGGAGACTGAAAGAGATGTACTCTATAAACATGCACATCTATTGTTCCCAAGCCCATCGTTCAAAACTTCTGTCGTCAGTTTATTTTCTCCCACGGGTCTTCTCCAACTCAGTAATGTCACTTCAGTGAAAAGCACATCACAAAGCTGACATTTATTGAAGACGGGCAGGGCCGCATGAACGCTACCATGGCACTGCAGACGAATCTAAACATCACCCTTACTCATGAATTTCCATTCAGTTCAGTGAAAGCAGAATTGCCTCTGAGGTGTGGGAATAATAAAGAGAAAATTCTGCTTCTGGCTGCACCTAAGAACAGGCTTGCAGAGGTGCTGGTGGGAAGCCAGCTGAAAACAAAGGGGCTGTGTGGAAGTCAGGAAAAGCAGAATTTGCTTCCATCACCTAGAAAAGAAGCATCTTTTCTACCGCACAAGTCACACCCACCTTTAGCACTGCTGCTTCTTAACTGCAGTCCTACTAATTTGCAATTTTCTGAGCATCAGTGAGCCAGTTCTATTCAGAGGCAAGAGTCGTATCACTGCTGAGAGCTCAGGTCAGGGCTCGAGCCCATTTTTCTGCATTCCATCATACAGGGGGGGGAAAAAAAACCCCACTCAACGAGAGAGGTTTTGTTTGTTTGTTTGTTTGAAAAATATATTCTAGGTGTATCCAGATTCAAAGGTACCTCCTGCAATGGCTCGAGCCCATTTTTCTGCATTCCGTCATACAGGGGGGAAAAAAAAACCCCACTCAACGAGAGAGGTTTTGTTTGTTTGTTTGTTTGAAAAATATATTCTAGGTGTATCCAGATTCAAAGGTACCTCCTGCAATACCACAAACTCATGATGATCCCCCACTGAAACATCCACCCACAGCTCGACAGGTACCAGGGGTGTTCAGATCTGGGTAGTTAGCTCATTAAGGAAAGGGATGGCGTTAGATTGTGGGCATCCAGACCTTAACTCCTCTAAAGTTCAAGAATATTCCCATCTGGGCATTTCATGCCCCGACTCCTGCATTCCCAAGATAGATTTCAAAATGTTTGTGGATTTCCTGGAGTTCGTGGCTGGTAACAGCATACCAGATGCCAGGAAAGGCCACCAGAGACATCGCAGAAACATTTGCAAGCCCTCTGTGAAATCATTTGTGTAGCCCTTTGAATACTCTTTCATAACGCCCTTTCTCCAAATCAAAGGGGTTTTTCACGTTGTCTGTCATAGCATATGTCTCCAGCAAGAACTAAATACAAACAATGTGGGGTTTTGCATTCTGGGACATGGTTTTTGAAATGCAATTCCTGGATTTTGTTATGCTCACGCATCTGGCCACCCGCTGTGGTAATAACTGTGAGAAAAGAAATTGCTGCTTTTCATACTGGGAGACAACACTTAGCACTTTCACAACAATTCACGGGGCTTTTGTACCAAGAAGAAATTAAAAGGACATAAATCAACTGGCAAAACCCCATATTTCCTCGCTTGGTGAAACCTCCCCAGCAGCAACCTGGTGCTCTCTGACCAACAGCTGCTCCCGCGCAGGGCTCAGCCCCCTCCCTCCATGGCTTCTGGGATGCCTTTTACCCCTCTTCTTCACCCCTGCTGTCACCTGGCAATGCATGGAGCAATCCAAAACGTTTCATTTACAACAGAGGAAAGGCAAGCGAAGGAGAAGGGAAAAAAAAAA
>NW_009229763.1:0-1785 GCF_000690835.1 Fulmarus glacialis
AAACACTGGAACAGGTTGCCCAGAGAGGGCAAACATCCCTGGAAACCTTCAAGGTCAGGTTGGACGGGGCTCTGAGCAACCTGATCTAGTTGAAGACGTCCCTGCCCATGGCAGTGTGGTTGGACTAGATGAGCTTTAAAGGTCCCTTCCAACGCAAACTATTCTATGATTCTATGAGTTTTCAGCTGGGGGGTGGATGAGAGCACCCTGTGAGGGCAGATGGGTGCCTTCTTGCTGCCTGTGCTTGGGGAGAGCACCCGGAGGTCTGGCTCTTTCTGGGAGACCTTCGGTGTCTGCATCTCCAGAGCGAGCCATCAGAATAAGCCAGTAGTATTTATCTGGGAAAGCCTTTTATCCCAACCTTTTTTTTCCTGTTATTGGACAACTAATTCCCTGTACTGGCTGCTGATACCCTGGGATTTCACTTTCTTTTTTACTTTGACCCATCCTGCTGTTTGAACTGCTCGTAAGCAGCGTTTATCAGCCCTCTTTGCATTCTGATTAGAGCTGAGCAAATACATTACCGTGAATATTTAATGAGTTGGGGTTTAAAGTTTTCACGTGTCTTTTCTTGAGAGCTCATTTTACAGACATTTTCTGAAATGTTGTTCTGAAATAATTTGAAATCTCCTGAAATTGTACACTGGACTATTAAATGAATATTTCACACCGACACCGTATGGGGCAGTTAGCAACTGGCCGTGCAAAGCCCATAGTGTCGCATCCAGGTCCGGCCGGGGCGTGTGCAGCCGTGTTTCAAGTGTACACACTCAGGTGTGCAAATGTAGGCAGCAGTCGCCATGAACATTTTCCATGTCCAAAACATGCTTGCCATGTTTTGCCCAGGAATGCTCAGGTCATTTGACCAGTAAGTAGAAGGCAGGTACAGTACAGCCCCAGGCAAGCTGGCAAAACCCACTCCAAATTACAGACATCTTTGTTTTGCATCGCTATCACTTGCCTACCTCTATTTCTGATCCCCAGCTAGGGGCGATGTGACCGACGGGCCTGCAGAGTGCTTACCATGGATATGTTCCTCCTTCCCAGCCTCTTGTTTTTCAGGCTGGCTCACATGTTGAACCTGGCAGTTTGCATTAATAAAATAGGTAGGTCTGAAATGCCCACAGATTTTTTTCTCCTAGCGCAGCAGGGTGGGATTTTTTGTATATACAAAGAACTCTGATGTAAAAATACATATTTCTACAAAGCTCTTGTGTTCTTCCTCCTGCGGCTCTTTAGTTCAGCCGCCCCAGCGTGGCCCCAGCACTTGGTGCTGGCGATGGCCATCTGCGCCATGTGAGCACAGAGCCGCAGCCGGGATGGGCTGCAGCGGGGCGTGCACCTGAGTGCGAGTACGGCTACACGGCGGGCCTGCACATGCGCTGTCAGAGCTAACGGCAGAGGGGAAGCACAGGCTTGTAGCAGGGCAATGGCCTGGGGTTTAGGAGCAGTCGACCTGTTCCCATCCAGCCAGGCTGCCTTTATCCTGTGGTCATTGGGCAGGTAACTGCTAAAAAAGCCCCAAAAAGGTGATCTCCCCCACCCCGACACCACCCTGACCGGGACAAGAGCACCGTGGCAGGGCGGTGGTGCTGGGTGGGGTGTGTGGCTCCCCCAAAATGGAGAGCAGGGGGACAAAACCTGCAGGCAGACCTCCGCGGCCATCCCAGGGCTAATGCCAGCGACCCTCAGAGGGACAATCCATCTTTTTCCTCCTGCCATGGCAGTGCCTGAGGCAGCAGCCGGCAGGCACGGCTGACCCCGCCGGAACACCCGGGGCAGCTG
>NW_009229763.1:1838-3248 GCF_000690835.1 Fulmarus glacialis
TCAGTGTCTTGGCTTCAGCTCGGTCGCTGCCTCCAAGGGGCTGTTGTTCCTGCCCCCGTGTGTACGCCCACTCAGGGAAGCGAGGCGAGTGGCCTGGGTGGAGCGCTGGCCCCACATGCCAAGTCTCACCCCGCAGGGGGGGGGGGCAAATCTCCCTCTCCAAATCGCTGGAGAAGAAACAAACTGCTGTGTGTCAGAAACTATTTTAATTTAACTCCTGAGGAAAGCAGGACGGTTGTTGCTACGGTCTGAAATGACTCACAGCCCTGTGGTAGCCTCCAGCCGAGAGCTCTTTCAGGTGCAGATGTCTGCTAATCCTGAAACAGAAATAGTAGTGATGGTTTTGTAAATGTTATACAAGTTTTGTAAACTTTATACAGTTAAGCAATCTTCTGTAGTTCCTAAACCAGGTTCTTTCGCCTTTTTTCTTTTTCATATAGGAGAGGATCATGTTCATGGCTAAAATTAGGAAACTGTTAAAAACCTGGCACCATGTATGTGTAGCTTTCCAAATATGAAGGCTGAGGTTTAGGAAAAGCCTGAATTCGCTGGGAATTCATTTCCACTGAAAGTCAACAGGAGCTCGGCAATTAGCTTCCCTAACCTAATTGGGAAACCCCAGCCGATGTGCCTGCTAGATATGCCAGGGCACTTCAGTAGCGTTTCATAAACTAAAAGCAGAATCGTTGATGTAATCAAAACTTCCCGAAGTTTTCGCTGGCCTGTGCGGTACTGGGAGTACTCAGCCGTTGGTTATTAATGATCACACAGCTCTCAGAGAAAGCAAAGCCTCATACAAATGTTATGCCTTATTGCTATTGATTGGTTGTAAGGGTATGACTTGAGCAGAGTATGGTCAAATAGATTAACTTTATTAATTATTTATTGTGTAGTAACTAGATATTTAATGTATCTGTACAGTTATTTTGTCTTCTCTGCAGTTTGATTAACATTTTCTTCATGCAGAGGAGCAACACTCATGTGCAGTAAAACATCTTTTCTGACATGAAATCTAGTGGCAGAGCAATGACTGCCCCCAGCGAGGGCTAGTTCATCTTGGGAGCTGGACCCGGTGCAAAATAGTAATGGCTGCGCCAAGCAGAGGAGCTACCCTGGTGCCGCGGTGCTTTGAAAGAAATCTGTGTGCACGGGGAGCAGCGCTGCGGCCCCCGCGGTCTGCGCCTGGGAGTGATGCCGTTACAAATCCTTGGCCAAGAAAGCTGGGTTGTGAAAGACTGACAGCCCAAAAATGGTGGGGGGGATTAATCTGTGCCTCAGGCTGGCAGTGGTGGGATTCGGTGGGGAGAGCAGCGTGTGGCCCCGACTCCTGCTGCGGGGCTGGCGGCAGTGAGCGTGCGTGTGCGACGCAGGGTCTCCACGGGCCGCATTCGGTCGTTCGGAGGCAGCGTC
>NW_009229764.1:0-3649 GCF_000690835.1 Fulmarus glacialis
GGCACGGTGCAAAAGTTACTGGGCACAGCTCAGCAAAGAGAAGGAGCCATGCTTAAGCAGGGCGTAGGTGGCATATAACTGCTTCTCCTGCTCTTTTTCTGAGGGCCAGTGGGATCACAAGCTCGCTGTTGGTAGGCCACGTTGTGGTACTGGGTTTTGCTTATTGTTTGGTAGTTCCAGCTGCAGCAGCCGCAGCAGGCTGCCTGCTTTCTAGGTGCAGAAGGGAATGCACAGGATGCACAAAGTAACTCAGCTCGTTTGGAGTGGCCACACCATGCTGAAGCATGGTACTACAAGAAACACACCCGACCAGACTAAGCGTTTTTTCAAGGGAACAGCATGATCAGAGGAAGGTTTAAACACACAGCCTAGAAGGGATGTCTGGATCACCCCAATAGAGTCAGTCTGGGGAAGGGGCAACTTGAAAGGGGATGCACAAGAGAAATTAGTAAAAGGCCATTACAAAGAGGAAGGTACTAGATGAGAAGGGATGTGATTACTGGGGCTGTTTAGCCTGGAGAAGAGGAGGCTGAGGGGAGACCTCATCGCGCTCTACAACTACCTGAAAGGAGGTTGTAGCGAGGTGGGGGTTGGTCTCTTCTCCCAAGTAACCAGCGATAGGACGAGACGAAATGGCCTCAAGTTGCGCCAGGGGAGGTTTAGGCTGGACATCAGGAAAAACTTCTTTCCTGAAAGAGTGGTCAGGCCTTGGAACAGGCTGCCCAGGAGTCACCATCCCTGGAGGTATTTAAAAGACGTGTAGATGAGGCGCTTAGGGACATGGTTTAGTGGGCATGGTGGTGTTGGGTTAACGGTTGGACTTGATGATCTTAGAGGTCTTTTCCAACCTTAATGATTCTATGATTCTATGATTCTATGATTAAATAGGACAAGACTGCCAATTCAGCTAAAATAGTAATGCTGTCATAGTTTGGAAAAAGAACTGGCAAGCCTGGACTGTGAAAGCAGCTTCAGTGAGAGACACCTCAGCAGGAGGGCCGAAGCTGTGAGGGTACAGTAGAACCAATGCCTTCACTGCGCCTGCACTGGGGCTTCAGTGGCCGGCTTCTCAGACGACTGCTTCTGTTCACACAGAGAGATGTTTAAGTCTGTAATCCCAAATGCTTGCGCTTTTCAGGAAAAGGACTTATTTGACTTCATGGGGATTCAATGCAGAGGTTGCTAACGTAAACGTGAAGATTTCAGGAACAAAATCCCTTCTACTACTATCCCCCATGATTTCACAAGGCACAAATTAGTACCTATGCAGGTAACTCCTGCAACGACTGACAAAAGCAATACTATGCCCTGTCATGCTTCCAACCACCCTTTTCTTTTCCACCTCCAGTCTCCTTGCAAATGGAGGGGCTAGCTGGAAGGACCAGCTCTGCAGACACGCCTGCTGCAGAACACTGACCCCTTGCAGAGAGCACCTCCCCACCTGGCTAGCAGCATCCTCATCAGGCTATAATAAAATTCACATTTCTAGTAGGTGAAGTGATGGTGTTACGGTCACAGAAAAGATTATTTATTGCACTGAAGCCTCCTGAGGTTTCAGTAGCCAAAAAGCAAGCAGCTGGTGAACTTCAGGGAACAACAGGGAGAATACACCGCGCATGAGCCAGCTCCGCAGAACACTGCAGCTTCCAGGCAGACACAGAGCCCTCCCCTGCCAGGGGATGTGGAAACGCTGAGGGCTGGGACTGCACAACCAAGGGTGGCCTTAAGAGAGATGCTGCAGCCTCCTGCTGCTCAGTGCTGAAGAAAGCTACAGCCCCTTAGCTTAGGCCGCCTTAGATTATGATCGCCCTGATAGAAAAAAAAAAAACAACTCGTATAACCAGGTTAAAAATAGAGAAGCTGTAAGAGTCTGGAGAGTTGTGGCATCTGTCATCCCAGCCAGTCTCCTATTAATACCAACAGCAGCAAGGACCACACGGTCAGCTAGCTGACCATGCAGCCGAATTGCAGAGCACGGGAGTGAGCACTCTAGCTGATGCTCGGTGCTGCCCATTGCAAAGCTTGCCCCGAGTAACTTCTGATTTTATTTTACTCCACATTTTCTTACTGATTTATTACTGTGAGTTAAGATTGAACCAGTTTGCAACAGCCTGTCTTGCTACCATTTATTTTTTCTGGGTGTGGGCTTCAGGAAAAACCCAAGACAACAAGCTATGCCGTTAAAACAGGCGGTGTTCTGGAAACCCTAATTCAGTAGTGCAGAATAATCCACTAAAAGCTAGTCAGCAGTTTCTAGCATTATGATCTGTTTCCATGATCTGAAAAGAGGTGATGCTGACAATCTGTGCATTAGCAGGTATCCTTAGACCGACATTTCTATCGCTACTGCAACCTCTCTTCCTCACACCCTTCTCCTGCACACCATGTGCTGGAGCCACTGTCTGCCAGCCCTAGGGCCCTCAGTCAGTTTTCACCGACAGCAATATGCATGTTGACCTTGAAACACCTGCTCCTCGCACAGCTGCCTTTTGACCCTGAGACCTGAACAGAACAAGGTTTCACCCAGATTTTTTCCCATTACATTTTTGTAGTTGCCCACGAGGTTTCTGCCTTGCTTAAGCAAAAGAAGAGGTGCAAAAAGACTGGTGAGAGGGGATGTGCTAACAGGAATTGCCCATTTAGCTGCCCACTGTCCTCCAGACATGCAAGCCTGCAGTGCAAAGCCTGCTGTAAGTCCTGGGGAACGTGCAGTGCACTGCACTTTTTTGTGGTGCTCAGACGTGTGTGATAACCTTTCCCTGCCTCCTGTGTCATTTCTTCACACAACCATAGCCTGCGGTGCAAGCTGCGGTGAATGTAGGGTCACCTGCCAGACCGAAAGGGAAGACCAAACCAGAACGGTGTGGCCATGGCGGAGGGGAAAGCAGCAGGTGGGGGTTAGTAAGGGGAGAAAACGTCTAGTTTGGTTTTCCATAAGGAAAATACTTGTAAGTTTTTAATAGCTTTAAGCCCTTTGGAGTGTCCAGTTTGTGCCTTGGTTAAACGTCAGAGGCACTGCTCCTCATCCAGCAAGCCTGCAGGTGCTGTGTGCGTGAGGTGACTCGTTCATAAACCCTCTAGCAGCAAGAAGCTTTACGAAGCAGTTGCTTATAATGATTTATTTTTTGTGAGGCAGTTTTCCAAATCAAATTTGAAGAAATAGTTGCTTTTTGGACAGCGGACATGCATAGGAATGCATAGGAACAAGGCTGGTTCCAAGCACAGTCTGCAGTGGACGCAGGTGCTGTGTGCGTGAGGTGACTCGTTCATAAACCCTCTAGCAGCAAGAAGCTTTACGAAGCAGTTGCTTATAATGATTTATTTTTTGTGAGGCAGTTTTCCAAATCAAATTTGAAGAAATAGTTGCTTTTTGGACAGCGGACATGCATAGGAATGCATAGGAACAAGGCTGGTTCCAAGCACAGTCTGCAGTGGACCTGCAGCCCATGGCCAAACAACCAAAAACTTCCCCACCGGCACACACAGAAGGGAGGGGGGCCAATAATACAGAAGAATGGACAGTTGCAATGGCAAGGACCAGCAAGATGAAGAGACTTCCCCCAAAGCCTGAGGTCCCCTTGCAGAACTGCTTCACCACTCTGCAGGCTGAAGAGGAATGTTCGTATCGGGGATGTCACCGAGAGGCTAC
>NW_009229765.1:0-532 GCF_000690835.1 Fulmarus glacialis
TTTATTTTATTTTATTTTGTTTTGTTTTACTTTATTTTTTAGTAGCATGGGACAATGTTGTGAAGATTCAGAGTCTTGAAGTAATGATAAGTGTTATTAAAAGAGTCCAGGACGAGGACAGCCAATAGACCAGAAAGCAGGAGTCTGCATCAGTTTTCTCAGTTTCAGTGATTAACAGCAGGGCTAATAACACAAATATCAGATAAAAATGCTGAGCATTAAGACTAATTAAAAAGGCCAGCCCAGAGACATTGCTGGTAATGCACTGGAAGAATGTTAAGCTTTAATCAGGAGCCAGTACTATGAGGGCAAAAGTGCTTTTGATTTCAAGGCATTAAGGTCTGGCTTATGTTCTTCTGGTAAGAAACAAAACTGAAAGACAGGTTTCGAAAATTCTATTGTAATATGACATACCTGAGACATACCTTCCTTGTAGTGGTGCATACACCTAAGCCATGTTCTCGTGGGGGACTTCAACTTTCCCGACATCTGCTGGAAATATAATACGACAGAGGGGAAACAGTCGAGGAGG
>NW_009229766.1:0-2064 GCF_000690835.1 Fulmarus glacialis
AAGTCCAGGTAGACCACGTCCACAGCCCTACCAGTAGCAGGGGGAATGAGGGCTTGAAAACCTGCAGAGCCTGGCTATTCAGATACACAACAGACCCCATTTACTTCAAAATGTAGTCATCTCTTGTCAATGTCCTGAACATTTAGATCAAGATTCATGCAATCTAACTACAGGCATCAGCGAGACATTTCAGTCATGAAAAAGCTTTGAACCATGAAGAGGGTTAAACACATGACTATAATGACATTACTCATCAGTTTAGGCAAGTTGGCATGGGTAATTTGCTGAATTTGGGACTAGGATTTCAACATTTGCATCTTGAATAATCTTAAATCTTAGTAAAGAAAAATATCTAGAAAATATTGATGATAATTTTCCTATCTGTTTCAGTAGATGGCTAAACCTTGGTGGCAAGAAAGATTAAAGTCATTTAGGAGGACCTTTCTGATGACAACGGAAGTAAAACAAAGGAATATACTTTGAATTTTTTTGTTTCAGTGCTTTTGTCTGAACTTGTCTAATAAATCCCACATTTTGATGTTACAATAAAACAATTCCTTTAACCACGCTGATGGTTAATCAAAACAAGGAAGGAAAACATTTCTCAATACACAGATTAAAGCTAAATAAATCAATACCATAATCTGTATCAGTCTCAAAAGACTGCTTTTATGCAACCAGTAAACACTTCTACGTTTGGAAATGTTTTACAACTGCATGTGGTCATTACCAAAAACAAAAGGAAAAAAAGTCCAGAAAATGAAAGATTTAGTGAAGTATGGGAAAAGAGATTGAATCTTGCTCAACTTAGGCAACATTTTCACTTGCTTCATACCTTATAGAAGAAAAGACAGCAACAAGAGACAAACTGTATGCCTACTAATAACGCATGTTTAGGTATATGGGCATTCAGCACCGAAATGCAGGGGGCTTATGCCTTCTTCAATACATATGTTTCTTTCAGATCTACAAGCTGGGAGCATTAGCCTGAAGGGGCATGGAGGAAGTAGTTGCTTTAACACCTAAATGGTTGTAATAAAAGAAAATTCTACTGGTTTCCATGCCATTCCAGGGTGCAAGGTCACCTGGCTCTTCCATGCTGTACAAATGAATAGAGTAGCAGGGAGAAAAGAGTTGAAAGAGCCAGAGCACATAGGTGATGATTTTCCATAGGGGAGTGAAGAAACCTATCCTGCCAAAACCCTATCTTGTAAATACCTAAAGAATATAGAAGGTATTTATTTTAAAAAAGGACTCATAGTTGACAGAAGTGAACAATAGTATCACTATGCAGGGATGCTATTTTACACAGTGTGTTTTATATTTATGCATATTTTGTAAACGCACAGGATTTTCTGCTTGTTTCTGTTCCTGTGTCACACCACCATGCTCTGTGACATCAGCTCTTGCTATAATCAGCTCATTCTGCAAATGGACATCAGGGAAAAAAGAGTGCACTGAATAATGCTGTAATTTTATAACTTCAGAATTAAAGGAGCAGAGCTAAAAGGTCACATGGAAACTTCATTAAATCTGGCAACAGAACCCTTTCCTCCTAACTCTGTGTTACGTTCTTGCTTCTAGATTCAAAATCCCATATTATTAGGGGATGCACGATGTCAAGGTGTTGTCTTTTATTAATATCTTTGTGCTATGTGATTTGTAGCTATTCCAAGCGAGAAACAAAAAAATGAAAATTAAGCTTAGGTATGCCATTAACTCCAGCATTTTCTGCACGTGTAACCTATGTTGATGTATTGATGTATTGATGATGTATTGACTACCTTGGTTTACCACATCAGGGTTCTCTCAGTTTTCTTGTGCTTGCTGTGCAGCTGCTGAGAAAGAAAATTTACAGAAGGGCCACTTTATGTAAAAAACCCCCATGATTAAAGTTTGATTTTGTAATTCTTTTTCTTTTTTTCGTCAGGAATAATTCAGGCAAGTAAAAATGCATGCGTTCTTATCAAAAGCTTAAAACGCTACACGTTGTCACCCACGGAATGCCTCAGACGCCAGCCAGGAACACGCTCCTCTTCCTCACTCCAGAGCCGCCGGCAGATG
>NW_009229767.1:0-9237 GCF_000690835.1 Fulmarus glacialis
TGTTTCCGTGATGGCAACTATATCATAGCATCCATGCACCAGAGGAGTCCCACATCTGAACCATGGTGGGACAAAGACTTGAAGTTTGGACTTCCCAGATTCCCTCACAATTTTGTTTATATTTTTGTACATATCTTAATGTTATCTCTTCTTAGATCAAGCTCTCCTACTATTTCATCTTCCTTTTGGAAAATTGATCCAAATTATGCTATTCAGTGATCAGATCTGTATTATGTCTGTGACTGAAGAAGCTAGATTTGGTATGTCTTAGTGAACTACTGCAGATGCAAGTCCTGTCACCATGCATAAAAACTTGTAACAAAATGAAAGATGGAATTAACAAAGAATTCTGTGAAGTGTAATAAGAAAAATATAAGGTGTAATGAAAAATATAATGAATGTTAACTTCATCTCTGCAGTCCAGCTAGGAAAAAATAATCCTCCTTAAGAGCTTAGCAATGCATCTATAAAAGACTCAATCCTGAAGCCCCGAATTAGAAGAAACTTGGCATCTGCGCCAACATTTGCAGAATCAAAGTTCACATTGAAATGAGGTTTTCCTTTTTCAGCTTTTCAGTTTTCTTTTTTTCTTTCAGCCCTCCTTTCCTCTGCACCCACCACCACACAGTCTCTTTTTTCCTTGTTTGTTGCCAGAATGCAGAAAAGGTCCTTAAGGATTTTTTTCCCAGCCCCACCTGATGAAAAACTATAAAACTGAGTGAGATGCAAATAAAAATGTCATCTGGTTTCACATGTTTTAAAGTGCCTGAGTTTTTGCGTTTATAATTTTTAAAATTACTTCATTTTAAAACCTCAGACTTTGAAGGATATCTTCATTATGCCCTGAAAACTAGCACAAAGGCAAGGGATAAAGAAAACAGGTTTTAAAATGAACATTTATTACGTTTTTTTTTCTCTGACAAGCTTTTACACAAGCAGCTGCAATAGTGAAATAGTTAATCAGCTGTATGATACTTAACCCTTTAGATGTCAATTTTCATCTACATTTTTAAAAGGAACCAATATTTTTTGTGCACTTGCCCTACTTGCCTCCGAGGTTATGCTTTTGGGACAAATACATTCTCCTCTTATCAGCTGGCCACGAAGTGAAAGCTCTGTGCTCTCATTTTGCACGTGTTTCACTGTTAGTTATGCTGCTGTCCCAGAAGACCACAGAGTCACTGGCACTCCTGCGTCCAAAAATGCAGTCTTTGGGAGAAAATAAATTATTGGGATATAACCTGCAGGCACAACTGGGCACTATAAAAAAACCAGGGTTTTGTGGGTTGCGTCCATAACATTTGCTGAAGTACAATCTTGAGATGACAAGTGTGTGTGTAAGTGTATAAAAGCAGGCTGTACAATAGTCACATTTGGTATGGAGGAGACATGGGTGTAGAAAATGGGTATCAGCCACTTCTCCAGTCCCTTTATCCCAGGCTTCTCGGTGGCCAAATTAACCCTCAGTATCACAGATGAGCAAGTCTAACTCTACAGAGTTAGAGCAAAACCTCAAGGACAGGTGCCACTCATGCTGTCCCGTGTCCTTGGGACCCTGCCCCAAGGGGCACACGCTTCTTCATGCTACGGAGGTCCCCAGGTAGCTCTTTTTTGAGCACCACGTGCTACCTGCTAACACACAAAGGCTGAAGGAATTAACCCTAATTTGGGTTTACATCACTTACGCTCCCATCTGATTTCTTTAGGAGAAAGAAACTGCACGTGCCCCGAGGCAGAGCACGGCTGGGGTGTGAAGAGGGATGTGGCAGTGACAACCAGCCACAACCCTCCCCGCTGCCACCTCTCCGCAGAGGTGACACAGCTGCAGGAGCCGCAGACTGCTCTCAGAGCTCGAGTCCCTCCTGCTGCATGGGATTCTCATGGCAAAAAAAAAAGCTACTCATCCTCAGTTAACAGGCAGGCTGGTCATCTCCTGGGGCTACGTTTCCTGCCACAGCAGAGTGCAACCTACCAGTCTGCCTGTCATGGAGAGACATAATTTGCTCTCCTTTGCAAAGCAGAAGTGCCTCTGATCCAGAGGCTGGATTAAAATCCAACTTTGAAGATTTGCTAAGTGGTGCTACATTTAAAACTTCCCTATAAATTAATTTGAAGACCCAACAATTATCTTGGAGAATTTCCAAGCTCTGCAGCTGCGTTGCTGTCACCTCCTTTCACAGAAGCTTGGGTTGGAGGAGGATCCCTTTGCAACCTCCAATATCGGATATCCTCTTCCACATTTTACCTTGGTATGTCCAGGTATGTCCCAGGATACAGACTCAAAATTATTTCCCCAAGTGAATCCTCCCCACCAGAAGAAATAGGGTCAGGTGGACAACAAGGAGCCACGACCAGGCTACTACCAGGGATTCCTGCACACAAGCCTGGTGCCAGCGAGATGGGCTAATCCCACCTCTCCATGAGTGTCAAATATAACACAGGGTCCGAAGCAGCTCTTTTACAAAACAGTGCTATTAACCAATTGTATAGAAAACTTGATCCTTTGTGCTACTTTGGAGTATTGTTTTGGGGATTTTTGCAGTCCTTTTGGTTACAGACACTTTAAAAACAGATTAGGCTGCCTTATTTCATTGCTATGCCGGCTCTGTATATCCTTGTGACTGATAACTGTTACGTTAACGGCAATCACTGGGAAGCAATCTGCTGAATTAGAATAAGGCCATTACAATTTACACGTAATAAATATAGGTGGATGCAAGAAAATGTATTAAAATATATTCCTAGGAAAACGCATCATCAAAAATAAAAGGATGGCGCACAATATAATTCAAGGGTTGCATAACCTTACAATCTAACCAAGTACCTATGCACTAAAAAGTCTTATATATGCTGACCAGCTAAGGAACTGTTCAGGAATTTTATCAGCTTTTTAAAACATGTTACTGTTACCAGTTAGTCCTCTGCAAATACCATCTGCAGTAGTTTATAGACATCAGGGACTTGTGCTGAGCAAAGTATCATTGCCACTGAAATATTTATCATTTTGCCCTCTGTTTCAACACTAGTGCAACTAATTTTCACTTTACTCAGACAGAGGGAGTGTAATCTTGGAGATTAATATGCTGATTTTTCCCCCATTGCCACATATCATAAATAATCTCTGACCATGCTATGTTCACGTGTCTTGTATGCACATTTATCCTCTTCCCCCCAATTGTTCCTTGTAAGCATGTCAAAAATGATGGTTTTTTTCCAGAAGATAAATGTTTTTACTGCTTTTCATTTTCATGCTATTTAATTGGCTATTTTACATCCCTGGTTCCTTTTACATCTTTAACTGTTTGTCTTGCAAGATCCCCAGCCACCTGTCCAGCCCCTGCTCCCTCTCTGAGGCTACCTTTTGTTTGAAATAGTTTGTGATGTATTATTTTTTTCTGATTATAGCTAATTCTTCTCATTCTACAGAGACAAAGTGGGTTTTGTTAGATTAATATTTAACCAGGCCAGAAACTACTGAGATCATCCAGCCTAACTCTCTGAATAATAATGGCCACAGGACTGCCTTGAATTAACTCCCCTTTCAACTGGAGGAGACCTCTAGAAACACATATGAACTTGATTTAAATGATTCCAGTGATGGCAAATCTACCACAACCCGTGATAAACTGTTCCAGAGTTTAATTAACATCTCTATTAAAAATGTGTGCTTTATTTGTAGTTTACATTTATCTGCTTCATCTTGCACCAACTGGATGTTATTAAAGCCTAGTTTGTTTTAGAGTTCAAAAAGCCTTTTCATAGCGAGTTTCTGGTTTTGATATAGGTACTTACACGTTTGTTGACTCTCTCACCCCGAGGCAAGTTTTGGAGGACTCTGGTCATTTCTACAGCCCTTCACCTTCTTGATATGTAGACATGAGACCCTGGCACTTTTTTTTTCCTCCAAGTTCCATGACCATCTGGAGCCACAGTCAATATTTCAGTCTAAACTTTTAGTCTATATTCCCCTATTCAAGCATCCAAAGATGGTAATTGTCTTTTTCACCAAAGCATTATTTTCAGATTATAATCCTCTTGAAAACTTCCTGCAGAGGGGACCAAAACAGGGAGACACACATCACAACCAACATCTATCAGGACACCATTTATGAATTTAACTGTTACTACTAGCTTCAAGCTGTTATTACTAATAGCAGATAATGGTACATTCAAGTATTCAGACACATGTTCGCAATCACTCCTCACTGCCCGGCTGGAGCAGCTGGTGGGAGGCCAGTCTCGGTGGTTTGCTCAGAAGTGGAGGGTCATGCTGAGGCTCTGGGGGCTTCAGGTGGGTGCTTAGCAAGTCCCTCGTGGTCCCGTGCTTCGTCAGGCTGCTGCATGCAGCAACCGCCGCCTTCCTCAATTCGGTCCAAGTTGTACAACCTTTGTAGGTGTCAGCATGCACTGAGAGCTTTGCACAGGCTCTTGGTGGCCTATCTGTTCTTATGGATTCGCCAGGACCAGGAGTCTCCAGAGCTTGTCAGCTCCTGACAGACTTTCACACGCTGCTTCTCAGCATGTAATTTTTTTTCTTCAGCCTGCTGTTTTCAGGTCACTATTTCTGCATCCACATGCAGAGGCCCCACGGAGCCCATCCACACAAACTCACCCAGGAGAGATGTTCATGGCATCCCACCATGATGCTCAAGCCTTCTCCAGAGTCTCTCCTTCCCAGGCCCCTTGCCTGTAATTATGGCCTGAATACTCCTTTCAGCATTCGGACATTTCAGTGTGCCCAAACATTTCTTTATATTAAACTTCCCAAATTATTCAGACGATCCTGCATTCACAATCTGTCCTTATCATAATTTACTTCTTCCCCAGGCATCTCAATATTAGAAAAAAGTTTTATATAAGAGCACTGAGAATAATTTTTACATTGTCTTTCACACAGACCATCTTAATGCTAAATATTCAAACATGCCTAACAACAGCATAGAAAAATATATTATTGTTTCAGTATTTAAAGATAATTTTTTACTTTAAATGTTCTTCCTTCCCCCAAAAGAAGTTGAAGTGAGCTTTAGATATTTCTGAGTCTATTACAGGTGTTTAATCTCCTTTTATCTTCATCTACTAAGTTAATCATGGGTGTAAAAAAAATCACATTTGTCTACAACTCCTTGGAACTTCTAAAAACTTTGACATGTGAAATATATCAAAACTGTCTTTAAATAGTGTATCATGGGTTTTTGAACTGAAAAATATCACTGGTTCATAACGTACTCTGTAGAATATTTTAGATCATATTCTTTTATATCTCTATATCAAAGCAATTTTAAATTTAGAAACAAGAACATAAATATCCCCAGCAGTAACTTTTTGCTACTTCCATGAATTTTAAACACTTTAGACAGGGACAAGTTAAGACAAACTAATCACTTAGATCCTCAAACAAAGTCTACGGAAATCAGTAAAAGGACTACCTCTAACTTCAATGTCTTTGAGTCAGTCCCTTAAAACTAGGACTGGATTGCTTCATTCACAGGTTTTTAAATAATTTAAAATGAGTGAACAAAATAATTCACTGTTGTACAAACTAGCTGTTTTGCCTGATGATCAAAAGTTGTTAGTTTAAAAAAAAAACCAAAAAACAAACAAACAAAAAAACCCCACCAAAATGGAACATCTGAGCTTGGCAAATAGAGGCCAAAAAGTTTACTTAGCAGCTGTCATTTAAAAAATAGTATTTCTTTTATGAGAATTTAAAAATTCTCATGAAATTGGGATAACCAAATCAGAACTGCTCCTCTGAAAATGAGTAAGTAAATAAATAAATAGTGGCCCATGATCTCATCGAGCTCTTTAGAACAGAACAAGTAGAACAGAAGCATTCAAATTTGTCATAAGAGGTTATTAAAAGGGGCTAAATAGTTAAATATGTACTGTATGCTTATGGCTAGGTTCTGTGTAAGCAGAGTAGCAGTATTTGGAAAATTTACTCCAGAGTGAGTATTTTTCCTGATGATACCCTTCAGACCGGTGATTCCCTTCTCCCTGTTTCTGATTTATAGTGGATTGGTTTGGGGTTATCTAGGACTTATGTTCAAGTACCAGTACTTTCAAAGGTGTGAAAGGTGTCTGAGGTAGGTGTCGTCATTAAAATGAAAAAAAAACCCACACATGAACCATACAATATACATTTGCAGAAAACAAATGGGGAAAAAAAAAAAAAGAAAAATGAAAAAGATAATTTTCAGCAGGCAGGATCCCACTGTTCCGCACCAAGACCTATGCTGTTGAGGGTGTTGCAGGCACACTGCTTGTTAGACTGGTGTAGACTCTCAGGACAGATTCATTTCACCTAATCAAAGCTATCTGGGAGTTTGGTGCCTCAGGTGTCTACACTGGTCATCCCTACACCTCACGTGCAGGCAGTGGACAAAGATCAGTACCACTGGAGGCTGAGTCACCCCACCTGTCTTGGGCATCTTGTTGAAGGCAGGATGAAACCCTCCCTGAAAGCCCTTATTTGTCTCCTCAGGCTACTAAGAAAGTGTAAATGACTGTTTTAGCCTCCAATTTCTGGATAGCTGAAGTTAGGTGAGATGAATCCTGCCAACAAGAACTGATTACCCCAGTGTTCAGAAGGAGCTATTTGAAGGTAGGCAATTGGCAATAGGAGAGCAAATGGAATTCCTGCAGGTATGTGCAAGCTAATGTCCCTTGGAAAAAAAGCACTTTTTGAATATTCATATATTTTTATGTGAATTTAATTTCAACTTCCCACAAAAAGGTTTTCATGACAGTGTTGGACACATTTGAGATCAATATGTACGCAATATATAGAAGAAATCAAACACACTACGAGATTCCAGCACTGATTTTTAAAGAATAAAATAAAATACCCCTAGATGAAACAATGGTACACGCAGTATTTGAGGGATGGATTATATTTTACTTATCCACCTAAAAAACCATATAGGTCAAGGAGAAAAGAATGAACCTAGAGACAGCATTAAAAATTCTAAATCAAGTGTGTTATAAAAATTAAGACTGGTATTTTTAAAAAAAGAAGGAAGTAGAGCGAACATGAGAGAGTTTATAAAAGAGAACATGGTGTGAGAAAGATGAGATGGATATTCTTCTTACAGAGTGTAGATTCCCCATCCCACAGATCAGAATCGATTTCTACTAGTAAATCACTATTGCCCACCTCAATACACTAAGCTTTTCTTTATAAATTCTCCCATATGTGCACATGTTTAAAATCAAACAATTTACTTCACTGAAGTGGAAGAGAAATTATTAATATTTCTGGAGACTATGTGATGCCAATATAATATAAATTCTACATCCTGAGGCACTCTGTTGAATTGGCCATTGTTTCTCCACATACCTAACTGACCCTGCATGAGTATGTCACCTTTACCAAGAGTTATCCACGTATGAGTGTTTCTAGGGTTACAAGGTTCTTACACAGAGCTACAGCAGTTTGGGTTTGAAAGCATGTGTAGTTCTACCCAGTGAGTTAATCTTCCTACTGAGCCCTCAAGAAATGCAAGTCATAATGTGTTGCTTCTGTTGGAGCCTTCATGTGCTCTGCAGAAAGCTGGGTATTATTTTTTTCAGGAAGGACCCCAAGTTGTACAGTACATGAGTGAAAATTGCCAGAAATCTACAACTTCATGGAGCCTTAAAATTCAGGTTACTGTTTTAATATGAAGATGAAGTATACATTCAATAATGCTGCTTCTGTGCTATCTGATAGTGAATAGTTTTTATTTCATCTTTCAGTCTACATTTCATCTTTGCTACGCTGTGGACTTGCCCTTTTAAGTTTGAACAAGCCTGGTACAGGGCAGATCCCATCTCTCAACATTATTATTTCTGGCTTTCTCTGTGACCTCAGGAAGACAACTCTCTTTCCATACAACCATACAAATAAAACCACATATTTTCTCAAACATCAGGGCCAGAAACATTCTAAAACTGGGGCTGGGAGCTTCCCTGGAAATTTACCAAATTATTCTGGAATAATTATTTCAATAAATTCCAGTAGCTTCACAAGTGTGGACACACCCTCGGAACGGAGACAACAATTCTGCAGCAAGGGGTGAATTCCACAACAAATCCTCTCCATAAATTACCACCCCAGCAAGGATATAGCAATTCCTCTATATTTACACATCTGGTCTTGGTTTTAGTATCTGCCAACAGATTTTGAATGGATATTTTTGATATGAGGGGGTTTTGTCCTCCTTTGTTGTTCTTACAACAATAATTCTGACCTATTCCTTTGTAAAACTATCTGAGAATCCTCACCTAAAAAGGTTCACCAATTTGAAGTATTATTATCGTAATTACTCTCATTTTTAATTGGGAAGTTCTATTTGCTGTTTGCATGCCAGTAAGAACAAATTGGCTCTCTTTGCTATTTTTATATCAATAGGGATGTGTGCTCTTGTTCTACAATAATTATTTTACTTTTCAGCACTTCTATTACTTTGGAAATAGTTTAGCTGTCTTCTGTTAACTGGTTGCATCCCACACCCAGTGTGCTCACCTATGATAACATTAATTTCCGCTCTCATTCTTGATGTTTTTCTAAGCCTCTTCAGCAGACTAATTAAAAAAAAAAAAAGACAAAACTTTTTTCTTTCTGAAATTGGCATAAACATATATAAACAGAACAATGTGACAAGTATGCAGCGAAATAAATGATAGTAATATTCTGCCACATGGTGTTCTTGTCTGCAAGCATGCGCATGTCTGTGCACGCAAAATTTTGACATTTTACTGTCCCAGAGTTACAAATGCTAGTTTCAAGGAAGCTGTGCAGGCACAGAATATCTCAAGAATATTTTCCTTTGAACAGACTTGATATTTCAGTCAGCCACTGGACCAAATGAAAATCTCTTATACAGGGGATGACTTAGAGCAGTGAAACAAGTGAAACATGGTGTTATTAAAACATGATGAAAAGGAAAAAGTGTTGGTAGTGCATTTAAAGAATACACGACGAGATGCCTTTTTATTCCTTTATGTAAAAGTATTTTAAGGACTTGCCATCAGGGTGGCTATCCTTTTCCTGTAAGCATTTAAAATCTTCACAGGATCAAAGGCCATATGACATATACTACATACCCTGAGATCTGTAGAGAGGGGAAGCTGCAGGGATAGTTCAGAGGATGAAGGTGATAACAGCACAATGAGAATTCATCTATCCTGCCGTAATCTGCAGGAGCGCAGAGCACAGAGCTTGCTGTTACGCTTCCTGGTGCTGTTGGGTCT
>NW_009229767.1:9268-19843 GCF_000690835.1 Fulmarus glacialis
CTCCCCATCCCCTGCTTGTTCACCTCCTCCTGCAGCCAGAGGCCACATTATCCAGCTGTCCCATGCCAGGACAGCACTGCTGACAGCCGTGTGTTACAGTCCTGGCATGAGAACTGCATCTGAATTGCTTGCAAGTCGCAGCTGAAAGGCTACAAGCTTTCTCACCCCAGGCTACGAGATATATGGAAGTGTTTCAACAAATCTGGTTTCAAAGGGCAGATGTCATTTTTGGTCCTGATCCTTTTGGCTTTAGTGAAACTCTAGAGAGCTGAGTAGCCATGAAGTGCAAGGAGTATAATGCATTTCATGTATCTTATCCAGTTTCACCACTTAAAGCAGTAAAATTAAAAAGCAATCAACCAAAAAATAGTTCTTAATCACTACTCCTTGGTAGGGTGGGAAAGGGCAAGAGAAATGAAACCACTATGAATATGAAACTAGCCAAGATCTCATTAAATGAATATGATCTCCTACAATGCTTAAACTATTGGCCCACCTCAATGCCTTCAGGGAACTCCTCACATGTGCCCCTCGTCACCCCACACCCAAAGCATTTGCTGCCTCCTCTGGAAAAGAGACATTTGAGGGCATCTCTGCCACTAACCCCTCTCTCGGGCACCCCCAGGAGAACATGTCGCAGGTGGCAGAAGGCAGGGCTGACACAGCCAGAGTCAGGACTAAGGGAGCACTCTGGGCTTCCTCCGCAGGCCAAGATGCATCCCCAAAAAGATGCGGTAGAGCTGCAGGTCGTTCTCCCTTGCACAGAGCCGGGATGCCCTTATGTCTCAGAGGATAGTGGTACACCGGCACTGCAGACTGTCGTGTAAAACAAAGATATCCCGTCTTGCTTGCAGATAACTTCTCTGGACCCTGACAGCAACATAGGATGACAGCATGGTGCTCAGTCCAGGCTAATTTGTCCTGCTCCCTGCACCAGGCTGCATGTTCAGACTGAGCTCGCTGGCACGTTCCTGCACTTACCGCAGGGTCGGCACTTGGTTGGACCCCGGAGTAAACACAAGTGATAGGGACTCCCAACGGACCAGGGAGGACATGGGACATCTGCCCAGCTTGAGAGGGAGTCTCTGAGCTAACAGAAGGGCAAACAAAGTATTATTCACCTTCACAGACTTTTTTAGAGATTTTCACACACATTTCCTAACCAAGAATATCTCACATAAGTTTTACCACGGGAAGGAGAAAGCTAGGGCATTTTGATAACCCGGAAAAACCTGCTTAAGACTTCTGAGCTTAAGGCATCTGCGTGTGCATATAAAATATTCTTAAAGGTAGGTGTATGCGTGGAACAACTACATCAGATTATATGCACTTCCACCTTCTACGAAATCATATATGCATGCAAAAGAGGGAGGCTACATATAAAAGAGAGAACTACAATTGTCTGCATCAAGATAGACACAAGTTTCAGGAAATGATTTTGGCACGAGACTTGGAATAGTAAATTAAAATATAAAGATAAAACATGGAACCATGACACATCTTCAGCTTAGATAAGGCTACATAGCATAAGATACTGTAGAAAACTGTATTTACGCCATGACAGGTGGCTACAGATTCCTGCCAGACAAATGACAGCTAACAGACAGCAGCACTTAGAGAACATAAATCACACAAACCAATTGTAATATTCAGAAATTCTAACTAGTAAGAGCTCAAGTTACACTATGGGTGGGCAGAACAAAATAGACTTTGAAATCCATCAGGAAGTACAAGACTTAAAATATGGGAACGGGCCTGATTGTTCATACTAATTGAAGAGTCCTCTAATTCTGCTCACGGTATCTGCTATCTTGCCCTCCTACTGAGAGGAGCAGTTACTTACTGGGAAACAAGTGAAAACGTGCTTCAATACACTGCGCACATAATACTTTGAAGTTAAAATTTACATTAGGAAATCTACAATTTAAAGCAGGTAAATAAAAAGTTTCTTTCCAGTAAAGTGAATAGTTTTATTTGCTTCAACCAGCATATGTGCCAACAAAAAAATGAAAATTAAAAATTCCTTGTTTTCTACCTTTTGTAACTTAAATAGTTTAAAATGTCTTAAGTCATTAAATTTAAAACTCTTACAATATGTATTTTATTTTCCAACATCTGTGTTACTTGTTCAGTGTTAACATTTTGTCACCTGAGTAATAAACATAAGCATCTTCATTTTGTTTTGTTTTCAGTCTATGTCCTTCACTGGCTCTCATGTATGAAGAGAAGCATTTAATCCAACTAAGAATTTCTACTTTTATTAAATTTTGTGGGGGAAAAAAAAGAAAAAGAAAAATTAAACTGAGGGATCGAAATTAAATGAGAATTTACAACGTACTGTATCTTTTGTTTGAGCAAGTGCATTTTTGCAAAAGAAGCCCCCAGACATAATCCCTGCATTTAATGAAAATATCTAGAGATTCTACATTAGACAGAATTCACTGTTTTATCTATGAATTATAAAACTCTCAGGATGTCAAGCACAAGTCACCTTGTGGCTTTCAGGAATTTTTGTGAGGATTTGTATGTGCTGGGTTTTTTCCCACTGTGAGCTGTTACAGGGTTTCATGTTTTCTTTTGAAGCATCTGACACCAGCTAATGTCAGGCAGGAGGCAGGGGCCTGTGTCACCTCAGGAGGACCCGGTACACATCAGGGCACACGAAGACAATTCAGTGAGAAAGGAAGTGTCAGACTACTAAGAATTTGGGGTGAGGGGCTGTTTTAGTTATCACATTTAGTTATTAAATTTAGTGAATAGTTAGAAGTCAGTGAAAGGAGCTCTTCAAAGAAAACTCAGTAGTCCTGTCATTGTGAGTACAGCGGGCGAGTTCACAGTATAACTTGCTGGGAAATGCGGAAAAAACAAGTCCTCCAGCAAAATCAAACAAGTCCAGACTTTGCAGAACTTGTATTTATTTTTGCAAGCAGATGGAGTTTTCAAATATCAGATTTTTTTTTTTTTAAGTAAAAAGGACAAAAAGGACAGTAAGGCAACTTTAAGAAGTAGGTTTTTTTAATTAATTATCCTTTAGGTAAGTCACTATGTCTCCACCTTCTATGCTATTTGTAAAAATAACAAAATCATCACCATATGAGGAGACTCCTTTGTTCCCTTTCTCCCTATTGTACTGAAAATGATTCCCAGATATCAAAAAAGGAATATACGTCATATTATTATCAATGTACAATGTTTCTATATTGCTATACCTACTAGCTAGTTTTGACCATTGCCCACTTTTTTCAGGTAAAGAATTTATTAAGTAAATCTGGTTATTTTATTGATACAAAAAATGGGCAAGGTCTCAGTTCCCTGACACGTCGTCGTTCAAGCAATGGGAAGTATAGTTGCAAATCCTGCACCAGTTATCCCTTAGCCCAAAAGCTTTTTACCACATCTTTGTCTGCAGTGTTGTACCGCAGTGTTCTTTATTCTGTTCTGGCTTTCTGCTACTTACTTAGAGTTGCTTCGGTCTTTCTATTGTACCAGTCAACAAAATGTACACCCTCCCGTACATCCCCAGTGTTCTTCATACTGAGGAACATCTGTAAGATACTTCGTATTCTTTCAGACAGCTGACCCAAACAAGTTTATTTTTCTCTTATGCTTATTTGAAAGAAGGATCTCATTACACTAGGGGCTGAGAGATGAGAGAAGCTGCTGTGTCTCAGCTAAGCTGTGGTAGCTGCTCATGCCCACTGTAAATGTAAACTTCAACAAAACAAAATAATGTAAGTCAAAGTACGTCATAATGCTATAATCTAGGAGCATGCACAATGAAAATTATTCTGTTTCAACTGTTAATGTAATACGTTGAAATGTCCAAGCCACTGGCTTCAAATAGACTTAACCCATTACAGTTACTATACCTGTCATTGTTAAAGAAAACTGCAGCAGCAGCAGCAATTTGACACATTAAATGTGATTAACAGTTACAAAGGGATTTGTAATTACTTGGAGGACACTCCACAAGCATTAAATACAAATACTGGCACTTTACACAGGAGACCTTGTGGCAACTAAAGCTGGTCCTGCCCTCGACACGGCATAAAGAGGAAACGGGTCTCTGCAAAGCCTGCAGCAGTCTCCACTCTACCGGCGGAAATGGTTCAGCTGGAAATATATGGAAAGCCTTTGTGGGCTGTCCCCTGTACATTTCTCAGGGCATTTCTGTCCATTACAGCAATTCACTGAGATACACATAAGGTTCTTTGCAGCTGCCAGAGAGAGAAGAGGTGGGCCTGTGCTTAAGTCCTCTGCCAGATAACATTGAATAATAGCATTGTCTAAGGCCAACACAGACATTTTAAAAGTGTTTTTGTGGCTATGCTACACACAGAATGCAGACTATTTACTTCTCCCCTTTTTAAAACTTCAATTCACTACTTTTTGCAGTGTGAGGTACGCTTCCACTGGAACAAGATGCAATTATAGCCTACATAAGCAGAGCCTGGATAGCTTTAATTTCTCCAGTTTGCGGAGCAACATCAGTAAAGGTGTGGCTGCACTGACTTCAGCAAAATGTAGAAAACCAAGTATTCATGTATCTTCATATAGCCTGGTGTAAAGCCAGTGCCGCTAAAGACTCACTGATATGGCCACCTGAGTTTGCTGTTAGCCAAACGAAAGTTATCTCAGGATGCCCACACATACTGCAATCACACCTCCCAACGGCAACATATGCATAACCTCACTTGTTATGTTATTAAAGACCCTTTTGTTTTGTAAAGGGACTGTCCATGGGCTGTTGTTACTTACGGTGCAGTTTTCCTGTATGGAGGATGGCAGAGCTATGGCGTAGCCTCACAGGAATCCCCAAAAGCATTTCTAGCTGATTCTGCTGGGGCAAACCCACATCAAGGGAGAGGTTCTGACCTTTTCACATAAGGTGTTATTTGAGTTCCTTTGCCCTCTCCAATCTCTCTAGAGCCAGCGTGCGATTGTATTTTTTTTGTTCCTTGTATTCAGGGAACATAAAGAATGTAGGTAATTATGACTAATGGCCCCACTTCCCCTACCTAAAAGCATTCACAAAGGACCAGCCACATCTCTGTCAAAAATGTTTAAAAAGCAAGGCAGAGAATATTACAAATATGAGTTTAAATGTGATCTCAGCTGTAAACTTTATTGCCTTCTAAAATAGCTAACATCTGTAGATAAAACAGTGCTGTAACAGATTTTTTACAGATCTGCAATGTCTCATAAAGCAATACTTTTACAAAATAAATAATCGAGTCTTTCAAACTCATCAAAAGTTATCCAGTCTTCAGTATATCCCACAGGTTCAGCAAATGACATACTTAACCCACGCAGCAGAACAGACTGATTTTCATTCATTCTTTACAGTTGTGTAAGACCTTTTCTCTCATTCTTGTGTTATCTCCAACATACGTCAGCATACTTCAAATGTAAAAAGAACTCCATCAAGATGGATTAACTCCTGCATGAGATTATTACTAATACAGACACGTATGAAGCAGGAAGGAGATGAAATAGCAGCAAACTTCAAAATGCCAGTTCAGGTTTATCCTCCTCTAACTAGGTAGGGAAGGAAAGTCATCCCTATGCAGAGTGTTTTATGAGCTGGAATTTAAAACCTCCTGAGGAACATACAAGCTAGCTACATCGCTGAGCATTTATGGTTTAAGACAACAGGAATGTGCGAGGTACATTTTTCACTTACATGGTAGGGGGATATATTGACTTTTCAATACAGTGATAATACAGTGAACGAGCAGTACTATAGTGGCCCTCATTCTCTTTATTCCTTCCCTTCTGTAAAGACATAATTAGCAAAGATACAGGAAAATTTCATTATACTTGAATATCAGACATAAAACAACCTCTTCAAGAGATATTCAAGCTTAACAAAACTCCAATTTATTAACAATCCTCCTCACATATACACATTTGTCCATAGTAGATATTGACTTCATTCATGAGGACACAAAGATGTCATTCAGCAGTGCCCCTTTCTACTTAAGAGTGCTGACAAAGCACTTCTTCAGTATATTGCTGTGGTGGCTTAGCGAAATTAGGAGCTCCAACTGTCTGTTCCACCTCTTTGAAAGAAGAGTCCTTCGAAGGGGACCTACAACAAAGTCTCAGCCACTTTTGTGCCAAGTCCGGCACTTTCAAACCCATTTTTAAGTGCTGCTTAAATCAAGAGGTAGATCTGGCCGGAACCCCCTGATGCCCTTTTCTGCTGTCTCCATTGGGAGGACACAAGCAGTTAGGTGGCGGTGGTGACCTCCTGAAGGTGGGCCTCAAAATCTGCGTGAGCTCAGCTTTTCAGTGCTCCCACTCTTCTCTTGCATGCAGTGGATCTACAACTGCTGCCATCTTCCTGCGTTTGGCTTACAAATTTGCCAGGGGTTTATTATCTTTGTTCTCCATTCCAGGAGAGAAAGGAAAAAAGAAACGTCCGCTATCTTTGCTACCCTCCTTTCTACAGCTCCTTGGTCATGGAGTATTTAAACCCTTTCCTACAAGGTATCAAACAACATTATCATTATCTTTAATTAACTAACCTGATGTATTTTTATAATTAAAGGGAAGTAAATAACATTTAATGTTTAATTCTGAGCTTCTGCGGAAGGCAGTGGTTAAATTAAATCACTTAGTGGAAGTACAAAATACTATTCACAAAAGATGAAGATGAAATAGATAAAACGACATAATGACAGTAAATGTGAATCACATCCACAATACCTTGTCTTTCAAAATAAGACTCTGCATCGTTTCAGCAAGAAGAGAAAGAGCCTAGCTGTAAAGAGTAGTTGGGGTAATCATATTATGCCATAAAAGGACAGCTTTGAACAGAACTATATTTCTTGTGAAATAGGGATGAAAATTGCTGTTTGCAGATCCTTAATTAAAAGGTAGCTATCAAAGCCTTTTAAACCGGAGAGATTACGTGTTCCCAAAATGTTAAGCTTATACTCTCCTTCTTCTATACAGTCTTATTCCAACACGCATTTCTATTTTCAAAGCATGTATGCTGAGCAAGAGGCACATCAAAGCTGTGAATATCAAAATAGCAAGACATGTACAGTGTCAACATGATTTTCAAAGAATTAAAGACTCAGTAAACAGTACAATTATTTATACTGATTCAGTCCAATTCCAAGAGGTGTAACACGCTGCTCCCTACGCGTGAGGCAGAAAGAACCAAGCAGCACATAATATGCTGCATATTGCCTTTTTACAGGATGAAAGGCAGCATCTGCTCCTGGACTCAGTGGGGACCATTGCCCCACCAGACAGCCCAGACCAAAGACCGCCAACACTCACTGACCCAACAACTTAGGGGCAACACCGGCACGGCTGGGCAGGACTTCAGGGAGCCTGCACAGGTTGTGGCTTGGGATGGAAGGACATGCAGGCAAGCCGTTCCCCAGCAAAGGAGCTGGCACCCGCACAAAACCTTGGTGTGGTCTTGGCCAGGCAACAGTGAGCTTTGACTGGGGCTGGACTAGCAGGGCTGAAGGAACAGCAGATGTGCAGAGCTAATCTATGTGGCATGTTAGTACAATGCAGAACTGCTGAAAATTAAGTCGCTTTTCCATAGTTGCCTAAACAATAAGCTTTTAACACAGTGTGGAAAAAGTTGCAGTACCAATCACAGTACCAATAACATACACTGCTATTTACAGCACTAAGGATCCTGAGGGATTCTTAAAACATCAGAATCTTTAATTTTATGTTGCAAAAGACAGGGTCTTTATTATAGCACTTACTATTTGTAATTCTCTCTTTGAATAACTGTAACACTGTGCAAGGTCTTATAGATGCTTTTCAAGGTTGCTCTGCTGCAAATCTTGCATGAAAATGTAGCACTAATCTGTAAACCTTTGTGCATTTTCATAAATGCCGCAGTATACCTCTTAATTGCAGGTTATCATCATCTTCCTGCACATTTCAACACATGTTCATTTGTGTTCACCTGCCATTCTGCCCACTGACTTCCTCTGTGCTAGAGGTCTTCTCCAGCGATTTAATATCTTCCACTGGTATTCGTTCTTAAAATAATATTAGGGCTATCATCAGGAAAAGATAGCTTTCATGAAACTAAACTCTCACGTAATGGCCTTTGGCCTGTGTCTGCACACTCCCGTCAACATAAAGAGTCTAGGAAATAAGAGTTTGTTTGAAATCATATAAAAACACCTCAGATTACTAGTATTTGATACCTCCATCCCATCTCCCCCTCTATTTCTTCACAGAAAGACCCTTCCACTCCTCCAGGTAGCAGTGGTGTCCTGAGGGTTCCTGAAGTCACATCTGTCGTCAGGTAGTATCTTGAACCCACTCCTGGTTAAAGCTCTTTCCCGACAGCATGAATAGTGTGAATAGTACTGGACACATCACCATTCAGACGGGTTTACAGAACAAAACCTTTTCGTTTTCAGTCAGCCAAAATTCTAATACCATCAAGCAACTAGTCTTTGAGTAATTAGATCTGCCACCAGGTACAGCATACAGCATTGTGAGGCAGGGCACTAGAAAATAGGTTGGGCTCTCTCAATTCCCAATGAACAGTTGTCCTGTACATTCATCTGGAGATAGTAAGATCCCCCCTTGTCCCTCAGATATATGAGTCTCAGAGATATCAGATGTCCTATCATTGTATCCTTACCAGTGTTCGTTCATTCTTTTCTGTGGCTGATGAAGAGGTATAAAATGAAAGAATAACCATTCTTTCTTTTTGAATTATTTATATATATTTACCAAGTAGAGCTAGGAAGGGAAACAAAGAGCACATACGTATTTATTGGTTGTTCTAGCTGTTCCCTTCTCCCAGTCAGGTGCTTGTTCATCAGCAGGTTGGATAAATCACAGGAATAATTGCCTCGCAAATGCCCAGCAACACAGATTTCAACCCGAATATCTCCAGGTAGTGCTTGACAGCCCTGTTCTGCATGACAGAACTGACAGCCATCTGCATGCAGTCTGACAACTCGTTATCAGCAAACCTGCTTCCGATTACTATTTAGCAGAGGAGATTACATAGCTATTAAAATCAGCACCTGGTGTCGATATAATGCCAAGTTCATACACAATCTGCGTGTTCTCCCATCAGCC
Organism: Fulmarus glacialis; assembly: GCF_000690835.1. Lineage (NCBI taxonomy): Eukaryota > Metazoa > Chordata > Aves > Procellariiformes > Procellariidae > Fulmarus > Fulmarus glacialis. Next base: position 18,353 of record NW_009229767.1, read on the forward strand.
ACTCACTGCATCCTCCAGAAGAGAAGCCAAAGCTCTCGCCATCGTTTCTCGCCCTTCTGCCTCCAAAGAAAGTGCTGCTCTTCGGCACTGGCGGTAACTCAGGTCATGGAGTGAAGTAAGCCTGGGCATAGTCTTATGTGCTTTATTTAACTTATGATGGTGGCACGTTGCAAACACTTTCCAGCATGTGAAAGGAAAGGTCAAACAGGTTCTTCCATAAGACTCTGTGAAGAAATTTGAACAGTGGCACAAATTTGTTTGGCATTTCAGACCAAAAGATATGGCTGTAGGAAGCCTAGTGCCTAAGCGGGGTTGCAGAAGTCAGTGTAGCTGCAGTTTACCAGAACGTGAGTATGGCAGAGCTGTGCAGAGCAGGTACTGTTATCTGGTTTGACTGATTGAGTTTGCCTTATCTGAACAAACACTATATTGGGGACAGACATATAGAAACTGAAGAAATAACAGGCTTTCTTCACTTTAAATATATATGGCAAAGATCAGTAGGAAATAAGAGCAAACCATTCTCAGAGATCCCTTCAAACACATTTTTCCTGTAGTAGTGATGAGTGATACTTTTTGAATGTTTCAGTGATACCGGTACCAAATAAGTACCATGAAGTGATAAGTGTTTCAGTCTTACTAAATCTTTTGCTCAAATGGTCAGTGCTGTTCCAGAGCAGTCACTTTGGTCTCATGGAGGAACCAGAACCTCTTCTTCAAAATAACTTCTGACAGTGGATGCTGCAAAGCAGGCTGGTTCTCGGAGCACTAAGATCTCCTCTATGTTCACCTCCTTTGGCTCTCCTGTTCAACAGCACCTCATTTTGTCATTCTCTCCCCTTCTAGGACATACAGATTCCCTGTTGAATACTCCAGTCTGCTCTCAGAAGAAGCAGGTGTTTCAAAGGACAGAGAAAAGGACGTGAAAACACAGACAGCTTCTAGCTTCTGCTCCTTCTTCTACTGGAGAAGGGAGGCTGTGCAAGTAATATCTGTTCTGGGTTGCAGGAGAAAGGCAGTGGCAGCGTAAGGCTGGATGCCGCAGGGTCAGGAGGAGCTGAACACAAGATCTGTATTGTGGTTGCTGCAAATTGTTACACTGTCATAGCAGTGGCACCTAAAATTTCTGAAAACACTTGCTACTGAAATATTATGATGATCTCAGTATATAACCCATCATTACCCTAAAGATCCATTCCCATTCTGCAGCCTCTTGTAGACTGCATCTCCACACAGTTCCTGCTTACAAAATCTTCAGCCTTTGCAGCAGGCTGCCAGGCTGCTATCTTTGACCTACTGACACTCCCCACACAGGACTCTGATCCCTCTGAATCTGATCCCTTTGATAACCTCCATTTTTTTACACCTACCTATGTCTGTTGCTTCTAGATGATTTTCTTTCAGATCAACATTGCTGCACGAACATGCAATTGGGCAGGAGTCCAACAGGGCATAAGGCTTAGTCCAGGCATTTGGACTGTGATCATAGAA
>NW_009229768.1:0-30402 GCF_000690835.1 Fulmarus glacialis
CATCCAAAACACAGCACTATACCAGTTAAAAGGAAGCAAATCAAATCCATCCCAGCTGAAACCAGGACAGTATGCTACAAATATTTGCATAGTCTAGTATTATTTTTTTGAATGGAGTTGTACCGAGATGAACACAAGCAATAGAAGAAAGAAGCAAAAGAAATTCTTTCTTTAGACTTCATGTATACCCTTTATGATTTTTTTACTTATGCATAATTCAGCGCATGTCCTATATCTAGTCCCAATGAAGTATTTTAGTGAAAATAGTCAGAAAATGATTTTTGCCTGACACTTTTGCATGAGGAAAAGCCTATTTCCCCCCACTTTTCTGAAGTGATATTTCAAAACATTTCAAAATATGCTTGATATAAAAGGTAGCTTCAAGTTGAAGCACTTATTTGAAATTAAAAAAAAAAAAAACCCAAACATTTAAAGGTGAAAACAAATGTCAGAACATTGCCGAGACATTCAATTGATGTATGCAATGACACGAGGAAGTGAGAAATGCTTAATTGCGCTGTCAACCCTTTACTAAGAATTAGTCCTCTTCATAACTATTTTCCAAATAAACACTTAGAGGTGCGTTTATTGTGACAGACACTTATGTAAGCAAAAATATTTTAGGAAACCTATAATATTTGCAGAACAGTACACTTTTAAAAGTTTGCGTGTGTATTAGATTACAATAACCAGTAATAGCTTGTGTAAAGGTACTTGTTAGTTCATTTTATATGGCAAGCTGCTCTTCGTGAATGTTATTAGACAAAGTTTTTTGTAGTATTATATGTTTTTACTGATTATCTGTCAAAAGAATTGATCTTGCTTGAGGCTGAGGACCTCTTACTCACTGCAGAACCAAGAGGGGATTTTTATTATCTGACATTCCTTTAGCACTAAGCTGACATCAAAGTCTCAGGCTTGGAGGTCATCCAGCAGAATCAGACCCTTTGAACACCATACTTAAGTATGCATGCTCTGCTTCATTCTCTCCCTACAATGAGATGCCACATCTTGAAAACCAGGTAATACATCCCTGTTCCTTGTCATTATAATGATGATAATTAATTAGTTCAGAAAGTTTATTTTAGAGGACAGCTTTAACCTCGGTAAAATTTATTAACATAAAGATGGCCCATAGGTAGGCTGTGGTTAAAGATGCCATAAATGTAAAAGATACACCTTAGAAATATCCCATGAATTAAATTAATCCTTTTCTTGAAAATCTATAAATTGCTTTTAGCCATACACGTTGTGCACTATACAGATCATTGTTTGAGGTGGAAGAGCCCTGCTTTTCCTCTTCTCTGTGCAAGTACTGTTTTTTATCTGTCATTTCAGGAAATACATGTTGTTTAGAAAAGGAATGTGAGCACAGAATGGAGTGCGAAGGAACACGCTGCCCAGCAGCCTTGAGGTGTACCTTTCTGTATCATTGAAAAATGGTGAAGGAAAAGCTGCCTCTGAAAAACATGTGGCAGCTTGATACCACGTTCCTTGTGTTGGAATTATAGTAATAACTTTGCATGCAGAGGTACTACAGAAAACTTAGCTTCCAATTGCCACAGGTATCTGAGAAGGCAAAGATTGTTTTAAAATACTGATGTGAAGGGTTACTGAAGTTGCAGTATTGGAAAGCAAAAAGGGTACGTTAAAAGGATTATATGGATTCATAAGAAATTGCAGATGAAGGTAGGGAAAAATTTTCCTGGATGTCTTCCAGGAATGTGTCAGTCACTCAACAAGTGAAAGGAAAGTTAGCAGTGTAGTTAGTGGGTGGGAATTTGATTTTTTTTTTTTTTTAAACTATTCACCTATCATGATAGGGCAAAATTTAGCCAACAGCTGCATAAACTGTTGCTGTATTAATATCACAAACTGAAATCAGAGAGCTGCTAACCTAGCTAGGTACTGTGCTAGCTCCCAGAATGGGAGAAGGAAAGTTTCTATAGCTTGTCAACAAGTAGCCAACTTCACTGAACAGATAGTCAGCTAACAGAACTGAAAGGGAAGGATGCTGTCTACATGGAGGCTGGCCATAAGTTCATACAATAGCCATGGCTATTTCAGCCTAGGATTAGGCGGCTATTTTCCCCTCAGTGGAACAGAAGGTTCTTTCAAACCAGGAATCAGGAAATGGAGCAGATGAGCCCAAAACAGAAAGCAGCCAGAAACACCCACAGCCAAGAGCTAGCTATTCAGCTAGATGCAAGAGTAACCTATGCAAGTGAGAGAGAAGGAGAAGAAAAAGCCAGCTGGGCATTTATTATTCTGGAGAAGTAATAACATTAAGAGCTGTAAGTTGGCAGCTAGTAATATACTGATGGGAGAGGCCAAAGGAAGGAAAGCTAGTGAGGGGTGGAATAAACCCCCCTCATTTCACTAAGGGATATGCAGAATTGATGTTCTGCATTGAATTGGAGCCTACAGTTGTTTTTATATATGTTTTCAAATGTGTTTAATATGGGAAAAAAAGATTTGTTCAAATATTTGGAGATATTCAGGGTTACGTATATTGGTAATTTATTTTTTTAGCAAGTTTTTGTTAATTTGTCTTCAAATCACTGGCCTCCCAAACTTGGATTCTGTGTTGGGTCCATTTTAGTTTTTCTCTTTAATTTGAGGTTCATTCTTTTGCTCTTTTTGTGACCGCTTCCATTTTTTTCCCATATGACTCCTACCCTAGGTAGCTCAGTTTTTAAGTACATCTGCCACATTGCTTTCAGATGCGCTTTAGTTGAGATGTTCCTTAGAACATTCATTTTTACATTTACATTATTTTTGCCTTTTCCTGTAATTTGTTTCTGTATTTTCTGACCTTGAATTTAAAGCTTTAAGTAGTAAAGATTGGAAAAACTAACATACAATGAATGTTATGCTAAAGAAATAAGGCTTGGACTCTACAACGGTAGTTACTGTGTTCTGCTTTACAGTGCCCCTTTCTTGCAATCCCTAGAGAGTTCTTGCGCTTGATCTTGGGCAGGAATGGTTAATGGGGAAAAAGGAAAAACAGTGTATTTCTGACTTTTCTGCAGAATTAGTCTTAGGTAACTCTTGCTGCACTGTGAAAAGGGGAAGAAAAAGCTGAAATCCAGCACAACGATTGAGTCTCCTGTAGCCCTTTCTTTTCCAAAACAATAACTGGAGGTAGCAGATAATTTGTTTTCTTCCTTAGACTTTATATAATGTATTAATGCAAACCTGGTTTTGCCTCACATAATGCATTTTGTTTTCCTTTTGGTGATTCTTGTTTCTCTTGGTTTTGTTTCGTGACTTATGTCTTGGTAAAGGCTTTATTCCTACTTGGGAGCCGATTGAGCTTCTGTGGAACCAACTTGTTCCTAAGTTCTGCAATTTAGATGTTGCCAAGAAATTTCTATGAGTCTTTGCCATGGGAAGTTAAAAAAAAAAAAAGGGGGGGTGAGGGGGAGGTTGGGGAGAAAACTTGAACCTGTTTCTTGAAAACAGAAAGCATAGCAACCACAGTCAGAAACATTTAGCAGTCTGGCAGCTGACAGCAGGACATAAAAAAATAACAAAATAGTCTATTGAAGAGTGTAAAAAAGATCTTCAAAAGACTTGTGTCCACAGCAGGGTGAAAAACATAACAATACCATTATCAAGGTTGTTAGAAAAAAATGTTGATTTTTTCCTAATTTCTACTAATATAACGTGTTAAACGATATGCCAGTAACCTGGGACATAAAAAGGCGTTCTTTGGCATCCTCTTTAGATGTCTCTATTCAGGCAGTCAAGGTGGGAGAGAAAAGAAACAAACAGTTCTGAGATCAGCATTTGAAACTCCAGCAGAAGAGACCAGTTTGCCTAGAAGGTCAGCTATCACAACTGTATTAATTCTGCATATAGGTGACGGATGCATGAAACTGAGGTGACTTTCCCAGTACTGCACAGTGAATCTAAAGAAAAGCAAGTAAAAAGTTTCTCAGAACAGTGCCCTGTAACATTCACAATATACCTGTTACTTTTACTCTGATTCTGTTAGTACTGGATTAGTTTCTACAACTGTATGTAACCATTACCAACTGGTTTATTACCTTAGAGTAATTAAGGTATCTTCCCTGTACCAAATTGTGAGCTATTTGTTGTTCCATTTTTTTGCATTCTTTAACATCATTGGGGGCAGGACAGTGATGATTTTCAGATAGTCTACAGTGCACCTTCAGGTGTGCTATTGAGTTCATAGTGGAATTCCATACAATTATGCTAATTTTTTACCTTTTTTTTTTTTGGTACCCATTTGCCTTCCTAAAATTGCAGGTATATGATAATAAGCAATTTAAATAGAGCATATTTTTGTGTGCATTAAGAATATCTGTTTTCTGTGAACAGAAGTTTTAATAATGTCTGATGAGCAATATATCCTGTAATATTAAGAAAGATGAGTGCAGAAAATGTTCATGTTGCTTAGTTACAGAAACAATAAACATCACAAATTTATTATCTGTAGTTAGCCATTCAGCGTAGCATTAAAGCACTAGCCGAGTGTATTATCACAGCGTAGTATATTACACTTTTATGTTTACCTTGAGACATGTATTGTTCAAGCCCAGCTTTTATTTAGTGTAGCTTTTGACCAGATTTGGTACATTTTATTTTTCTATTTGAATGGCCAATGTGCTCTGTACTCTGTAGATGCATACTAGAAAGTCAGAATATCATACCCTTTTTGTCGTAGTGGCTGCCATCTTCCTTAAAAAGAAAATGGGAGGGGGATGACACCCTAGAGGAAATGTGTGTGTAAATATGACTGACTTTGGACGAAGCTCCACTATACCTGATGCTGGTAATGCAAACTTCAGTCTTCATGGAAGTTTTCTACCCTGTGGGGAAATGGTGTGTCCATTTTACACAGAAGCAAGGAGAAGTTGAGTTTTCTGTGGGGCATTCAGATGCAGGTTAAACCCAAGTTCCTGGATTACTGGTCCTGGGTTCTAATAGCAAGAATTATTCTAATGATTCTTTATTTTCTACCTTGTAGGACAAAGTAGTCTGTGGAGGGTATGTCTGATTTTAAAATATACTTGTTATATATAAAGCTATAAACAGCAGAACAAAAGTATACAGTCATGCTATATGAACAATATGTTAGCCTTGAAAAAGTCCATTTCATATTTTTCAAAAGCCACTGCCCTGAGAGGGGGCAGGCCTAATACAGCCATTTTACATTTCCAATCATTAAATATTCTTTTTTCTCCTATTGGATAACTTAAGCAATGTTCAGTGCTGCTTTGGACTTGGACAATCATTAGCCTTCATGTGGGTTTCTTTCCTCTTCTCTCACCATGGAAGTGCCAAGTCCAATTTTAGTAGAGTGCATGGAGAGTTGAGTGTGCTCTGTTTCCACTCCATCGTTTTGGATGCTCAGAGTGGACACGAGGAAGAGGCAGGAGAATGTGAAACTCCCAGATATATATTCCATGGAATTTGTGGCACTGCAGTTGATTAGACATGCGTTTTGTTTTTTTTTTCCCTAGCTCTATTAAGTCGAGCTTTTTTTGAGCTGAAACTTGCAGAGCAGTTTCCCAGACCACATTAATTGATTTAAAATAATGCAGCAAAATGCATGTGCTATTGTTTTCTGTAGGTGTTTATGTATCTATACCATGGAACCCTGTCCTGTTGTCCTGAGGCTTACCTCCCACTCAGTAGGACTCTATAGACACTTGGTGTTTGTTTTGGTGCTCAAAACAAACCCCTTTCTAAATGCCCCACACTACCACTACCACCACCACACACATGTATCCACCCCAGGAAAATTAAAGCCATTTCATTTGAGGATGAATGAATTGTTTCCTTGGAGCTTTCATTATACCTGCTAATCTCTTCTCTGTGTTCAGAACAAAGCTGGTTTATAAAGTTGAGTAATCCTAGAGCCTTGAATAGCTGTTGTCATTCATATTGTGTGCTTTCACATTGTGCTCAGAAATACACCCCATTGCAAACATTTGAACTGGGGCTCCTTAAGTTTTGCATAAATAGTCTGTAGTTTATTGTGTTCCTTGATATATTCATTTTGGAGCTTGGAAATGAATTGAGGCATATTAGCAAAATGACAAGTCTCCTGTGAGAAGCTGGCATTCATGGATTAGTTCAAAACCATTCAGCAAATACCAAAAAAATACATGATAACTCTCAGTGGTCAGTTTTGCATTTGGATTTCTGGGGAATGTGATGCTGTATGCACCAGGTAGTTCTCAATGAGCACGGGAATTTTAGTGGCTGTTAAAGTAGGCTGATAAAATTGCCTCAGGCTTCACTTACTGCAAGTCCCATTGCTACCGTTTCTGACATCAGTAAGTTATCTCCTGCTGACTTCACTGTGCAGCATAAAATTGTAGGTTAGCAGCACCTACCTGAGCCATTTTGGATGATACTAGTCTCCATTTTAGAGAATTAACTGCCATTGTTTGCACTAGGTGATCCAGATTTCATGAAAATATGAAAATACTGCTTTATGGTAACATAAGGATTTATGTGATTCTTTTTTTTAACAGATTTAGAGGCTGGATTCATCCATTCATTCAAATTGCATTTACAGAAGTATTTTTTCCTCACCTCTCTATTAAGTAAATAGACAAGCTCTTCAGAGCAAGATCATAATGTAGGTGCTCTGAACTCCTGGTTTCTCTTGGATTCTCAAGGAAACCTAGATGCTGCAAATTAGGTGATGTGATTGGCTCCTTAAGGATCATATTTTGTTTTAATAATATACAGTAATTTGAAAGAAATGCTTCATAGTAATTTAAAGGCTTTTAATCACAGTGATTGAAAGGCTATTGCCAGCAGAGTTGGTCAGTGTTCTGAAATATTTAAGAGTAATGCCATTTCTTCACTCATAGTATTTGATGTACAAAATACAAAAAGAAATCTTTAATGTGGAAAGGGCTGCACTTTGAACTGAAAATGGTGTTGAAATCTGGATTCTTTTACATCTTTCATGGTTTTCAGTTTCATGGGATAGGGTCAGTAGAAAGAACTGGTAGAGGTTTTTTGATATTAATGTTTTTATTATATCGACTGTTTAATTTTATATTTGAACTCTTGTATGTTTAGGATACATTTCTAATATCAACAGTAAATTCTTTGTCTTCTCCACCTTTTCTCAAAGTCATTTGTACGTTTATACATTGCCGATTTATTAATATATTTTCATTGGCTGCTCTACTACATTTTTTGTTGTTGAAGGCACGTGCCATGATGACTGGCAAGACCTGTAGTGAATTCTTAATACATTTCTGGAGTTCATTGCATACTAGGGCCATGGCTTGCAATAAATTATTTATGTGATATGTCTTTGGGAAGCATGAGTTAATTTTGCTTGTGGTCCAAGATGACCACAGACCACGTTAAAGAGAGTGCTGAGCTTAAGTTAATATTTGCTGTCTCTTAGCTGGACTTATTTGTTAAGACTCAGCACTGTGATATTATAAGTTACCTGGCATGTGGTTGGCCTAGATGGTAGCAAAGGGAGCTCATACCTTGATTGTAAAATGATATGTAGGTCTGCCCTTTCTCTCCCGCAAAACAAATTTATTCCTTGCTTTGAATAGCTCTGTTGCAAGTTACGTGGGGAATTGCTAACTGCTCCTTTTTTCTTGGGAGTTTAGGTGACCTTTTGCAGTTTCCAAGAATGAGGTAATTAGATATTTTAAAGACAGGTCTTGAACCTTACTTAGTATTAAGAGGAAAGAATACAGTGAATGGAAGACTCATTCAAGGTGCTCTTAATAGCACGATATAATTCCCCGAGGGCTGGCAGTTTCATGCACAGGAAAATTATATTGTTGTTGCTCAGGTATGAGAGGGAGTGAGAGAGCAAGCAATCTATTACCAGGGCCAGTCCAATAGATGTGCTAGGAAAGCACATAGCAGTGCGAGGATACTGACTGGTAGGTTGTGTAGGAGTAAAGGTGACTCAAATATTTCTCCATTGCAAGTTACCTTCACTTGACTAATTGTGGATCCGTGTCTCTCTTTGAGGGAGAATGTATTGAGTTAACATTAAAGAACAATATGTAGGGTGTTTTAGATGGAAATAGCAGTGAATAATATAAGCCCTATTAAAAGAATGTTTGTCCTTATGTACCCAGAAGGAAAAAAGAATTTAAAAAGCAGAATCTTTGGAAAATAACAAATGAGTAAATTTACAAGCTGAATTTATTTGTATCCTAGAAGCTATAGATTCTGAAGCATATACCTCCATGAGTTATAAAGCAGATATTAGTCTCAGAATTATTCCTTACTGTTCAGTTCTTTTCCTGAGATTTAATGACTACTTCTTTTTGTGAACGTACTGCTTTTCTCCTTTTTGCTGTGCTTCACTGATGGCTGAGTACATCTTTCATGGACAGGGAGATGGGGAGAGGGGTAAGAATCTCAGCATGACACCAGGAAACAGGCTTCCGTATGCCAGCTGCGTTCAGTTAATAGTTTACAGTTCTTTTCGATTATGGTTTTCAGTTATGGTTCATATATTCCTGTTTTAATACTAATTATCCATGATAATTCAGTTCCAAATTTTCAATTTAATAAGATTAAAAGAATATAAACATCCTAAAACTTAGAACGTAAACACTCTAAAACATAGATGTAGACTTTATTCTGTTTCCACAAATGAATGTAATAAGATGCAATCATTCACATCTCAGTAACTTAGAAGGTTTAATTGTGTAATATGGAAGTAAGAAATTGTCATATGCAATATTTAGGGATTCCAAGAGTGGTTTAATATTGGTGGCATAAAATTCCCAATATTTGCCACTCTTACTAAAGTGCTTTGGCAATTTTTCCCTCATATGTTATATATTAAGCTACTTAAAGAGCTGGTGACAAGTTATTGAGAAAACTATTGCCACTATTCCTGTTTGCACTTTGTCCATAAGGTCCTTGAACGATATTTATTAAAAATTATTGTTTCTGAGTTGGCAAATGACTTCGAAGCCTATCGAGCCATTTTAAACATCAAGGAAAGCTTAGCTCTTCTTTTGTCTGCTCAGTTTTTCTAACATAGCTATTAACTACTAATTGTATTATTCAATCAACCAGCTTTCATTAATATCAGACAATTTGAATTTGTCCATAAACAAGAAATTCTCTTTGTACATTTATTTGTATTGTCCTGGTATCTACCTTTGTTTAGTAGGCAATTACAGAATATTTTCTCCTTATGTTCTTTGTTGCCTTAATTACTTTCATTGTGAACAGCATGATTTAATTCTAATTAAAGGCCATTTGTTCCTCCTTTTTATCATATCCTCTAGTCTCTCTTTAATGCTTTTAAGTCTATTCTAGAAAGGTTGCCCACTGTAACTTCTTCAAATGAGGTGGAAGCTATCCAAAATCCCTCTTGCCATAGAAAGTGGCCAATGTTTCATGAGACGAGATATCTCTAAGTAATATTGCCTGCCAGGCTACTGGCTTCTTGCTGCATTCTTCTGCCTTTTGACTTTCTTCACTCTAAAGACAGAAAGTCATCCCAATGGGAGATCACTTGCATGTGCTTATCTCCAGTACTCTTCTAAATTCCTTTGCTTAATCTGCGATCTCTGAGGTGTTACAGAGGTATTTGGTAAATGCAAATATGGATCGTTATTCTCTAAGCCTACAAGTTAGTCCAATTCTAGTAACTTCTGATGTCTTCGCTTAAAGAAGGCAACACATCTTATCTGCCTCTGTGTGCAGAGTATAATTTCTACTCTCAGGAATCCACAGTGAGGTTTATTTGTTGTCTTCGGAGACACAGCTCCAGTAGGAACAGCAGTATTTGTACTGAACCCTGAAATAAAATGGAGAAATAGGGGGGTTTTGTTAGCTTTTATGACGCATTTTTAATGTAGTAGAATAATTCTGCCATGGCTTATGATGAAATTTGCTGGGTGGATAACGATATAATTTGAAAGAACACAATTCTTACAGTAAAATATGGTCAATCTATCAATCATCTCTTTAGTGTTCTGTTATTTTTAAGCACCATTTTTCAATTCTTCAAGCAACTATCACTTGTGGGGTATGCCATTTTAGATTGTGTGTATGCTAGTGTTTTGATTTCTAACGGTAGCACGCATCCCCCGTCTCTTGCACTTACTGTGTGTCAGTTCAGTTTGCGGAGTGGGTTTCATCTGTGTTCAAACTAGGCTTCAGAGGAAATTAATCCAGAAGCTCTACCCTAAATATTCATTAAGCGCTTTCCAACCTCTAATAAGGATGAAAGGGCTAAACTAGTGATTGGTCTCCTTAACAGCTTCAGACTACATTGGATAGTTGGAACACTGGATCAGGGGCCAGACGTGATCTAGTCCTGAATGGTACAGAATCTGTAGATAAAGAAGCCTCAGCACAAAGTGCTTTGATCTGCTGAGCTGTTGCTTTTGCTCCAATTTGCTTTCTAATTTAGGCTTAACCTTGGAAACAGAGAAGAAGGTTTTAGCATCTGTCACCATGCATTCATATTCAGCCCTTCAGTGGTATATTAGCTTGAGTATATCATTTATTGAAAATTAAAAATATTGACAAAATACTTGTGCACACCTTTGCTATTGGGGAGTTTCATTTAAGCAGCCCTTGTATCCTGGACAACACAGAAATAGCAGCAATTTCAGAATACACTAATAAAGACTAGAACCCTGGGAAATGGTTATATCGTGACAGGCTTCTCTGGGCAGAGTAAGTATGTGATTTGAAGCAGGAGTATTTGCTGTGGAGGTCAATTGGATTTAAAACTAATATTGCCTTTCATTTTTATGAGAAAAATCTTCAGTCAGGGAAAATATGTAAGTGGTTTTATTTTTTGTCCAATTGAACTGGCTCGAAGATTGTCTTGTTTTAGTCTGTTTTGATCTCTATGATACTAGTTTCCCTATTTTATAGCTTCATGAATACCATGATGCTATTTCTCAGCCCCAAGGACAAACTGAAAAGATGTTAAATTATAAAGTATCTGACCTTGGTACATTTTCTGTACATGAACAGAAGAGTAAAGACAGTGAGAAAGGGTTTAGAGGAAGAAGGAATCTAATACTTCTCTAACGTAGCAGAATGGCTGTGCAAAGAGGGCTTTTAAGCAATCAAGGCCACGCAAGCTAATTTGCGACTGATAGTATAAATTATGTGCAGATTCGTTCACATTGTTTGAATTAACTCTAGGGATATTTTTAGAGCAACTTTGTTTGGTTTAATGAAAACTATTATTAAATCATTAGTCAATGAAAATAGTTATTTAATTTTGTGTGTATGTAAATTATCATATTCGTATACCATCATTATTATCCTTTAAATAATATGCCTATTCAGGATTATATCTGTTCGGTTAAAATGGTCAAGTTCCTCTTAGTAACTTCTCTGCTTTTCTTGCAGGTTGTATATAAAAATAACGATGTCAGGTTGGAGTTATCTCGACTTGCCAAGCAAGGAGATCCTAAAATGAAGATTCATGGGGTTGTAGCATTTAAATGTGAGAATGTTGCAACCTTAGATCCAATCACATTTGAAACACCAGAGTCTTTCATCTCTTTGCCAAAGTGGAATGCCAAGAAAACAGGCTCAATATCATTTGACTTTCGTACAACTGAGCCAAATGGCCTGATTCTTTTCAGTCATGGAAAACCAAGGCACCAAAAAGATGCCAAACACCCACAGATGGTGAAGGTTGACTTTTTTGCCATTGAGATGCTTGATGGCCACCTCTACCTGCTGTTAGACATGGGGTCAGGTACTATAAAAATAAAAGCCTTGCAGAAGAAGGTGAATGATGGTGAATGGTACCATGTGGATTTTCAACGGGATGGACGGTCAGGTAAGCTTCTTTTTTAATATTCAGTATGGTTTTTCATGTTGTATCTGAGAGAATACTGGGTATATATTATGTTGCCAATATTAGAGTTGTGTGTCATCTGAAAAATAAGGGAAATATAAGAAGTCACTACTGTCAGGTACCAGAATACAATAATTTGCAGAGTAAAACATCTTATGTTAATGTTTATTGGGTAATCAGGTACTTAATCTTGCAAGTAAGTGTGCTGTGTACTTCAAAAACAAACAGTAATCTCCCTCTGTGCTTGCTTACACCAAATAGCTGAAGTGGCAAGTTTCAAGAATAAAAATAAAGCAAAAAAGAATTACTGAAAGTAATCTCCAACACAGGGAATAGTTGGCCCACAGAAACAGCACAGACCTTCCAATCATGTCAGCAGATCTCAGCATAATTAAATGATATGCTAATGAATGGCTAACATTTCAGCAGAAATGGAAATAAATGACTTGCCTTATTCTGTCAGTATGATTCGTATTCTGTAGAGAGTTTACTCAACAAATGATTTCACTGGAAAGGGTAAAAACAAAGAATTCATAAACTCTTCCTAATGCAACTGAAATCTGTTATGCCATAAAATGCATTTAACTAGTGAAACTGTCCTTGTGTTTCAGCTACATCTGATCTTGAGTATATATTTTGACTTCAGCAAATAATCGGTATCCATTAATTGAAGGACAAATCTATTCTATGGTATCTTTCCCGTAATTCATTCCAGGATTTGGGGGGGGGGAGGGGCAGCGAATGTACCGAGTCTGTAATTCAGTCCATCAAAGAATTTTCCGATTAGTATCAGTATCCAATCTGAAGTTTACGTACACTCTGAAATTGAGTGTTGAAAAATGTAAATGCCTCTTCTTTAGGATTTTGTGGGGTTTTTCCCCACTTTCTTCCTTCTGGTGACTCCTTTTCCATGACTTGCATTTATAATTTCTTTTTGAAACTTGACCCCCCAAAAGTTATTGTCTTATGACTTACTTTCTTACTACCCACAAATCAGATTTCAGATCAAGTGAATCTTATGTGCAGGTTTCAGTTGAAGATTTCAGTCAAATCCATGCTGAAAGTCAGGCCAAATTCAATTGATCAGTCTGCCCTAGGATTGTGAAAAATAGTGATTTGATTTCTGGGCTGTGCTGCTTCAAATTCTAGTTGTAGAGAGTTTGATTTTCTGATTATAATGTGTCCATTGCTTATTTACATTTCTTGAGGTTAAAAAAACCCCAAGCAAACAAAAAACGAAATACCCGAACAACAGAACACACAGCTTCTCAGAATCCTCAGTTGTGATTGAATATCTAGCAGTAATATTATTTATACTACAATCTTCATTTCAGGCTTCCTTCTTAAGTGCTGTTTCAGTGATTCATATGAGGCAGTAAATCCTGTAATAATCATGCCTGTGGGACTCCACTGAAAGCAAAGTTTATTCTTACATCCAAAGTCAACACAATTATAAAAAAAAGAAATAAGTGCATAGCAATTGTTTACATTTGAAGATACGTTCTGCACTTTCATTGCTTCACAAAAACTGTAGCTCACAAGTGCCATTAAGAGAGTTTAGGGCATATTTCATTTAATTCTTTAAAACTGTTGATGGACATTAGCGAGAATGTAGACTAATTTTTGGAAGCAATACACACCTGGTGATCTGGACTGCATATTATTTTTAAGTAGAATTATAAATAGTCAGATATATATGTAAAAGAAAAATTAATCCAGCTGGTGAGTCTCGTATGATCAAGATGGGTGAACTTTATTTACCCTGTCACTCTTAAAAACTGACCATAGTACCTATTCACCCTAAAACATTGAACTATTACCAGGAATAGTTAATAAATATGTAGGCATATGGATTGACAAACTGAATTTTTAGCTGAAATCTGAACCAGACGTCAAAGATTTTCTGTGATTTTAATACGTACAATAATACTTTACAGTAGGAGAAGTACCAATAACAGTGGCAATGCTGTTATTTTTCTTAATGAGAATATTGGCTGAATAGTATCTTAGACCATCAGATTTAACCCAGTAAAATGACTGCTTAACAATTAAAATAAACAATGAACTGTATGTTCCTATTTTCTTCTGATTGGAACAGGAAGTACTGATGTGTTATCTTTACATTATTTCTTCTTGACTCATGCATGTTAGTCTATCATGCTTTTTTCCATGAATAATAAAATCCACTTTACTATTCCAGGAAGCTTTTTCATTTGTTTTCTCTAGCCAAAACCAAACATGCTGGAGATCAAATGAATATGATCATTTTTCACGTGCTTATCTTCAGAATTTTTGTGTAAGTGAATGAATATACCTTGTATAAAAAAAATTTGGCTTTTCTGAGACTTTCTTGCGGCTGCTAACAAAATACTTCCCAACCCGTCAAGTATAAAGGAAAAAATTCTCCTGTTAATGAATAAGTAGCTCAAATAACCTGTGATTTTTTGTTTGTTTGTTTGTTTTAAGTGAAGTTTGGTGTCTTGCAACCTTTTACTTCTAGCCTTCAAATCCAATACAGAGTGGTTCCCTCAGATAATAGAAAGCTGTGACATTTCTCAAGGAGCTTTGCTAATTTCCTTGACTTTCATATTAGCTGGATCAGCAAGTACTCGATTTATTTTTCATTCTTTGCTTTCTTCCGGACTCTGTCACAGGGAGCATCCACCCTAAACTATTGAATTTGCCATTGCCTGCCTGGGACTGCAGTGGGGGAGACGTAAGGAATGAAAGCACATTTTTAAACTGTACTTATCCAGGCCCTAGTCACTAGTAATTCTGCTGATCCCCTCAGATTTTGGGAGATACAAGGAAAAGGGAAGAGATGGTACCCTTTAATTTCCTTTTGCTGAAGGAACTTTTGACCTATTCTTCTTCTAGAAGTTTTTCACCCTAGAATCCCATCCTGCTGTCTGTAAGACCTACTCTGAGTGCTTCCTTACCTAAAAAGCAGATCTTTGCTGAGAAGGAACTGCTGAGACCGTATTTCCCAGTGTTAAGTGAAGAAAGATTTCATACTTTCTCCATTGGTCCATCTTTCTTGCTAGGTATGCAGCAGAGGAAAGGGAACACATGTTCTCCAGCAGTCTGTCTTTTTTGCTAAGTATACAGCAGAGGACATCAACCTGGTACCAACTGCTGTGCCCTGTCATGTGAGCTGAGTTCCCTTCCAGTATTCACGGTTATTCTAAATTCCTGTGAAGGACAGCAGCTTCACAGCTGCTTCAGATGTGCCCTGTCTTGGCCATGGGCTGTATGATGTGGTCACAGTCCTCATCACAGCTATAATATTATGCTTTAGCACACAAGATGTAAAGTGTATTTACTCTGATTTTTCACCATTTAACCATAAGCAAATGTGTTTCACATGCACAAAAAGCAACTGAACAGGCCACATAAAGTAAGCATAGATATCAGAATAGCTGTAGTAGCTGTAGTTACAGTCTTCCTATTTCATTGATCAGAATTGAGACAAGATGAGAAATATGCCTTAGTTTCTTATATGCAGACTTATGAAAAAGTAAATTGCTGAGATAATGAATATGATTGGAGAGGCTCATTAACTCATACCTAAGGGAAATGTTTGTCTATTCCGCTCTTAACAGTACTGCCAACTCTGCAGTAAAAGAATGGGGGGGGGAGGGCAGAACCCAAACTAAAAAATAAACAACCATGAAGCAGCTGTGAAGGTCTTTACTCACAATGTTTCTATGTTTCTTGTAACACAGTAGAGTTAGGTTTAATAACTGTTTTCTGAGACTTGAGTATTGTTTAAAATTTTAACTGTTTACCATATTTAAGAATAACCTTGCAAGTGGTTTTTTGACTAAACTGCCATTCTTCCTTTGGAAAGCATCATTAGGCAGTGAAATCTGAGGGGAAACTTACTCTTCTTGTCACCCTCCAATTGTGTATGGCAGTGTAAAACAGAATGTATCAGAATGTATTCATAGGTAGGTAGCATTTAAGGGCTAAAAAGTCACTGAAACTTTGAACTAAAGTTAGAGTTTCAGCTTAAATACCAGAAATTATCTCTAGAATATGTAATTAGAGCTTAACTATAATCAGTATCTCACTGTAAGTAGTGCTTTGTCGATATCCATTACATACATTTTTGTTGTAGGTTATTTTTTTACATGTACATTTCTATATACTCCTTCCCCCATTTTTCCAACCTTTTAAGAACTGCCAGATTTACATTTTTCAACAAATACATATTTCAACAAATGTTAATAATTCACATATTTGAGATAATGGGTTTATCCTGCATTTCAAGGCAGATTCTTCCAATGATCCTGTAGTGTTTTTCATTTATTCATGAGCTCATAGGAAAATTGAAATAGGAGGGCCTTGAGAGGTCCTCTCTTCTACCTCTCCAAAGTAGTGGTAGTGGTAGTGCATTTGGATCAGTCTTGACCACCTCCAGCAGTGGACACTGTACAACCTCCCCATGTAATCATTCATAAACTGAATATTTCTGTATGCAAAACAAGCCATTTTGTCTGTAATTTCCTTGTTCACAGCAGGCACAAAATACACCACACTTTTTCCCTGTGTCATAGCTCTATACTTTTTGATTTGAATGCTGTTATGTCAGTCTATATTCCCAGACTAAATATATCATGCCACACTTTCTTGTTTTTCAGGCCTCCCCTTTTTCTTCTTTCAGGCTGGACAAACTAAATTCTGTCAGCTTTTTCCTATTTCTTTCTTTTTCTGGTAGAAATACAGACAATATTTCCTACTTTGAGTATTAAAAAACTTTGCAAGGAAGCTGCTTGTTTCCTGGCAGACATTATTGCCTCAGTGTTGCTCTTTTCAAAGAAATAGTATAATGACTGATCTGGTTATGGGTGCTGTTATGCTAGGTACTATGCAAAGATATAGCTGAAAGGATGGTTCTTACTACGGAGATGTTACAATTTAAGGTTATAGTTTTCTTTTTCCATTGAGAGGCCAACGCTCTTCTGAATCTGCTGCTTCCTCATCATATTCTGTTGTCTTTAGGTTATTTTTGTAAAACAAGATATGTCTCATTCTTTTCCCTCTTATCCAACTTGACAATTCTGGTGTCAGAAGGGTTGATGTTACATTATCTTTACAGTGCAAATTATTAACCTTTTCCTGTGCTGGCCATGTAAGACATTTGTATGCTCCATTAGCTTCCCTTCTTCCTGCTTCTCTGGAAAATGATGTCTCTTCACATTCATAAGTAGAAACATCCAAATGGATTGGAGCACACTGGTGATTTGACAGAACAATTCCTTTTAATCTGCCTATAATTCCGAGAGAAAGTAGGATTGAAATCCAGCAAAGGGGGTGTGCATTACTATCCCCAGATTCTGTGGTAGCATCTGCCATTGTCATGAGGTCCAACCTGAGATGGTTTCAGCAGAACTTGAAAACTTTCCCTCAAGAAAGATGACAGGCTTAAAAAAACAACCAAACAAAAAAACGACCAAAAAAACCCAGCTAGATGAAACAGCACACACTACCTCTGTGTCACAGCTCTGGATGCACTGTGAATCCAAAGGTGTTTATAGACCCGTTATTTATTTTCCGTAGGCCCATGTTGTATGAACTTGAGTTTTGCATTTTATTTTAGAATATTTCAAAAAACGCATAATTTTTGATGTATTTTGGAAGTCTTTCATTCCCACTTATTTTTCTTGGATTTTTTTCACCTGCATTTACAAAGCAATTAGTGAGTAAAACTTGCATTACCTATCAGAGATACATAAAAGGTAATTTGGATACCAATAGCAGTGATGGTTGTATGGCTGCCTGGACATGCTGTTAGAAGTTCAGCCGGAAACTAGGATAACTTGGTAACTGATAGCATGAAAATCTTGGTCCCCAGGCATGGGTTTTCTGCTATTACCTAGACTAAAGCCTATTTGTTATAGCCATAGTTCTTGTTCTAGACAGTATGCTATATGATATTTTGGTCAGGCTCTTACATGACAGCTGAGCCAGAGTGAGTTATTAAAGCTTTGAGTCTTCTGCAGGTGCTATTTGACTTAATGTAGCTCTCAATGAAAAGGATTAAATAAAGCTAACTTACAGTTGTTTGATTAAGGGTAATACACGCAGTATGTAGGTCAGTTGAAGTGTCATGGATATGTCCAGGAGTAAACTGGAGATACAGCTGGGTAATAGGGGTTCCATGGCCTTCCAAAACATGAAAAAGATGCACAGAAGAGTTGTTGCCTGTTATGTTTTTCTACCCATAGTCATTAGATGTTATGATTACAGTAAGATTTCAGAGGGCTTCTCCCAAGGAATATTTTATGTGGTGTCATTTCTTGGGGAGGGGAAAGGAAAAGTTCATTTCTTTAAGAAGCTGTTGATATCTATTCAAAATAATACTTAAGCTCTTCAGGGTAATGCTTTATGACGTACAGAAGAAAATTTTCCTGCTTCAGTCTATCACCTAACTATAATTCACAGTCACCAGAGTGTAGTGGTGATCTACAGTTCCCTTTATCATTCACCTTTCTCAGACTTCTGTGCTTTCAAAACTTAGATTTTGAACCACCATGTTAATGTCGCAGCTACACTGGCTGAGATTTACCTGTCTTTTGCTATGCATTGAAAGCCATCAAGACTCAGTTGAATTTTTTTTTTTTTTTTTAATAGAGGTGGACCCTAGATGTCTTCTAGCATCATGGATAGCTTGAAAACACAAGTGTCTTTGTCCAGCACAAAACAACACTGTGCAAATGCATCAGCTTGACGTTGGAGGCTGCAGCTGAGTTAACTTGTGTCAGTACAAGTGCTGCCTGAACATAGGTTTAAAGCATTTGCTCCTAAATTAGCCGGTATAGCAACAAGTGGGAGCAAGCAACAATAGCAGTAAGAAATACTGTGCACACAAGTATGATTTATATTTACAGAATCTTTAACTTTTTTTAAAAGAGAAATGATCTATTGCCTGTAAGCAGTCCTCCTTGATACCTAGGATGCTCTCAGAAAAGTTAGCTAACTTGGTTTAACAGATCATTCACAGGTGTCCTTGTTTGAGGCAGCTGATGAATAAAATCAAAATGTTTATGCTTGTATGCCTAAGGTCAAGTCTATAGCAAGTGTTCCATATGAGTGCTAATTTTTGCTTCAAGAATCTGAGCAGCAATTCAATTATTTAGAGTTAGCAAAATATAATAATCTTATCAGTTTTAAAGAGGTGGAGGTTTGGAAGAAAAAGGATCTTGGTTCAACATGCCTGTTTCTTACAGTTAAGACTGGAAGTTCACTTTACGTCTATGTGATTATTCAACTGACACAGAAAACATTTCTGATAATACAGAAAAGGGCGAACTGACCACATCCTCAAACATTCTTTAAACATGCTTATAAAGATGCACAAAGGCTATGCAAATGTTTGTTTTATCTTCTTAGATCTCTTCTGATAGTAGGGAGACTGTTTGTAGTAGGAGTAGTATCCAGCCCTTCTAAAATCCATACATCTCAAGTCTGACATGGGAGTTGGATCTCCTGAGACCTCTACCCCAAAGAGCTTTTACTAAAGTTCCAAACTGTTTAGATATTCATTCTGTCCATGTTGTTGAAGTTAACCTATTGAACCAACAAAAGAACAAACAAAATATGTAGCTCCCACAGGATTCCTCTTCATTGCTAGAAGAGAAGCCTAAATTTTAGGATGTATCTAGGTAAGAAAATGATCTTTTTCTGACCTGCCTCTGTTTGCTTAAAATTCACATTTTAGTATTTATGCTATAAAAATTCTGAATTTATTATTCTTATGCACCACTCCCACCACAGTGAAAGTATTTTTGATAATCAGTGTTACCTTCTGGAATCTGTGTCATGCTAACAGTGGAAATAGTGAATCATGTTAGTTTTATGTATATATGTATGATAAATACATTGTGGTAAATGTGATTCTTCAGTATCTTGTCACCATTAATACGCTTTTAATAGTGTGTCCAGTGGATAAGCATTGCATAATGTGGCTGGTACATTACAATAATCTGGTAACATATGATGTTTTGATTTATATTTTACTTGCTTTTGCACCCATATAGAACGGTAAGGAGTCACTTCTGTGAAGATCTACACGAAGATTCTTTTTTCAAGTGATTTTACTTAGTAAATTAAGTTCGGTTGACATAAGTATGTTCTTGACTCCATGTACTAAATTTGGGTTTTGGCCTATTCAAATTGTAAAAATTGGATACCTCGTTACTTTTAAAACGTACAGCAAAGAGGATCTCTACAGTTGATTACAGTTTCTTTGTTCAGACACTTTGTAGAAACAGAATTTTTTTAGGTTTAATTTTGTTTGTTTGTTTACTTTTTAAACTTAAATGGAAAAGATACTTCTGATTTCCTGAGGTTCTAGATACATCCTCTCTCCCTCTCTTTGTAACATGCACATATTTTGAGCTACGTGTCAGAGGCATTGATTTTTCCCTCTAGGAGCACATCACTGTCTTAATGACTGCCTGTCTGGCAGCTGATGAGAGTATTTTCCTTCTGCACTTAAAGAAAAAGGTCTTATCCAAAGCCCACTGAAAGCAGCAAGAGTCTCTTAAAAGACTGTGTCTATGGATCCAAACCAAAGACACAGGTTTGCCTCCCAGGTTGCAACCTATCAATGCAACCTCAGCCTTAATGCTTTGATGCAAATATGAGGTAGTGAAGAGATTTTTTTTGTTGCACAAGCAGGATATTTCTGAAAATAACTCTGAAATGCATTCCCCCTACCCCTACAAGATTGGTAAGGTGATTTTGACTTTTTTTTTTTTAATATTGTGACCATGCAGTATTGTGCATAAATGTTTTTACATTGTCTACTTCCTGACAGTATTTGTACTACATTGTAATTAAAATAATGAAGTGTATCTATTATTGTATAGCTGTACAAATAGAATACCTATGTTTCATTTATAGATATTTGCCAGGAGCTAATGTGGCATGTAGATTAATGAGTAAAACAGCAGTACCAAAATCTTTTAAATGTCTTGAAAATCATGTATTTTCTTGTCTTTTCTTCTCAGGGACCATATCTGTGAACACATTACGTACACCATATACTGCACCAGGGGAAAGTGAAATCCTTGACTTGGATGATGACTTGTATCTTGGAGGCTTACCAGAAAATAAAGCAGGCCTTGTCTTCCCAACAGAGGTGTGGACAGCACTTCTCAATTATGGATACGTCGGCTGCATTAGAGATTTATTTATTGATGGTCAAAGCAAAGATATTCGACAAATGGCTGAAATTCAAAGTACAGCTGGAGTAAAACCCTCATGCTCAAGAGAAACTGCAAAACCTTGCCTTAGCAACCCCTGTAAAAACAATGGTGTATGCAGGGATGGGTGGAACAGATATGTTTGTGATTGCTCTGGTACAGGGTACCTTGGCAGATCATGCGAAAGAGGTAGGTTCCATGAGATGGCTGCATTTCTACTTTATAGAATCCTGCACAATAATTAAAAATGGTAAAATATCATTAACTCTTCTGAGGCAGAAAAAGCGTTTTTGATTTCACTTGATGTGATATGGAGCCCCGCTCTAGACCGAAAGGAGTAACTCTAGAGGAAAGATCTTAAGGGATTTTCTAAGATGCATGAAGAAGTATTAGTTGACTATGACAGAGAGTCAGTACTGCTAAATGTCTCTTAAAAAATGTCTCCTTTTGTGTCTCATCATACATTGCTGAGTTCTGAAGAGCTTTGTGAAAATAATTTCAATTATTATTGCATTACTAAATGGTCACATTCCAATTCCAAACTGAGGTCTTGTTCTCTGCTTATTTGGGTCAATACCACTGTGTAAATAAATTTACTTTTGAATTCCACCGTATCACTTAATCCATGGCCAGAACTTCAGCCATGAGTCAAAGCGAAAGAATCAGTGTAGGAATCTATTTCTTACTTAACTTTTTTTAAAAGATCGTTGTATCCAAGGAAACAGTTTCTACTTATCTTAAATCACTGAGTATCCCTCTTGCCTAGAAAAGGTAAGTGTAAAGTTGACAAACCCCATTTATTTAATTAAAAAGGTGGATGGTGGCAAGAAGGACAGATGTTGAGATTAGTTTATAGGAAGAAAACTCTGTAATTTTAAATAAATTACAGTATGCTAATAAAAGATTTTAATTTAAGTAGGAAAACAATAAAAAAGCTTAGTTAATATTTTAGGTTTATTTTTATTCTCATTGGAATAGGAAGTGTTTCAATGACAGAAGTTTTATTTTTTCATCTCACAATTGACACATTACAGTTTCTCTTCAAGCCGAAATCTAAACCTAAAGTTTATTGACTGGGAACATAAGTTCTTTCCATCTAGTTTGATTCATTTTTCTAGTTAGTAAGATGAAACAAAACCATATTCTTTAAAAATAAAAACGGGATGAATGTTTAAGTTGTATGTAAATAGACATATGCATTTATGTAGAATTAATACCGTCAAATTATTAGCATTTGCAAGTAGATTCTCAGTTTCCACAGTTTTGTCTGTCTTATTTTTTGAATATATATGCCTTTGGCTCATGGCCAGTTATTATGAGATCTCCAGATTGTTCTGTTACTGGTGGAGTGAAGCTGGCAGAGGGCATAACCGAGCTGTCTGATGCATTACAAAAGCCTTCAGTTAAACATGTCTGGTATACCACCCTGTGGCAAAATTCTGCTATTACATATGGCAGAAGTAAAAATAGGATTTGCATTTTTCAACTTGAGAGCTAGGAAACGTGTGTTAGAGACAAAAACATGCAGATCTGCAAAGAACTTAAAAGCAGGCTTCATCATAGCAATTTCTCATAAATATATTTGACAGGTGGTAATATTTTATATAGAAACATTTGTCTTTTTTATTTCCCATACTTTATTTTCAACCATCTTCCAACATAGAGCTTGATTTTCTCAGTGCATTCCTGGAGTGGGAACGGTGGTACTATAGTGGTGGTGTTGGCTTCTCTACAATGGTATTTGGTTCTTGTCCAACAGAAATATGTGCGGCAGTTCAGACAGTATGGGATCATTTCCTGCTCTTGGGTTTCCCTCTCCAGAGGAAACTACACTGAAAGGAGATCTCCTTCCAGTAATATTCATATCCCAAATGGTCATGCATTAATAAGATTATAGCTTTTGGGATTCTGAAAGCGACATGTTGGCATCCTACCACACGAAGTTATTATAACTACTACCCATGTGCAGTAACTGATAAACTTTTGTATTTACTGGTGTAAGCAACACAATTGTAGTTGTTCGAACTAATTTAAATCAAATAGGAACATGTTCATTTCAAGAAACAACACAGTTTCACAAAGAAAAGAAAGCATTAGAATAAAACATTGGAGATAAACAACTGGAATATTTAACCTAAGTGATTAAGGTATCTTCACTAAACAAAAGCATGTAGCTACTTTTTAGTGCAGTCATTTATTTTTCATGCTATTTCCTCTAAAATAGGAGTACTAACATCCGTATGTGGATGTATTGTGTACAATGCAGTATTTGAAATAATTTTGGTCAGCACAAAAAACATGGAACACAACTCAGTTCTATTTTAATTTCAGTATACTTAAAATTAATATTTTTTTATATCCATGTGCTTTTTATCCTGTTGCAAGTTATTCTTGATTTCATTCTTGATTTTCAGTAAGGTTAAACATCAGTATAATCTGTAGATTGGCTTTAGTAGATTATGGAAACTACAGCAGATGGACGGACAGATGTCACAGCAATATAATTTGGCTTCCTATCTTACTTTGATTGTGGATCACAATATGTGACTGCCTCTCAGCAAAGCCTTTTGCAGGTGTATACTTTTGACTGGATGCAACAATGCACAAGAGTAAATTCATCAAACAGTGATAAGAAAAAGTAGGCATGCAAAGAAAGATTTATCAAAGTGACGTTTCTGAGGAGGAAATATATTTAAATTAGTGTATGTGTCTAGATGTCCACATTGTGCGTGCGCACACATCTGCATACATTATATAAAGAAATATGGCTTTCATTCCTTGCATTATCTCTGGATGCTTTAAAATTTTAAAAGAAGAAAAATACAGGTGATATGATGATAGATGGTATGAAGAATCATGTGTTGAAAATACTACAGTCATTCCATCTCTGACTTAAATTAACTAATTGGTTCTGTGTGTTAATGTTCTAGCACCTTTACAGTGTGGCTTAGGACCTCAATCCTGAAATAATACTGGTGTAGAAATTGGGAGGAATCATTTCAACTTCGATTCACGTATTATCTAGTAACTAATTGCATATCAAGAATTGTTTCCATCAGATTGATGGAAAGGTTCCTTGTGATTCACCAAGGCTGCAGCTTTGGGCCCAGATGGACTGAAGTAGCTGCCATAGAAAACATGCAAACGGTGCTTAGCTGAGTGTACACCTGTGAATAGAACAAAAACTAAAACTTTGAATTTGAATCAGTAGCCATCGATACACTTGAATACTCACACAATTTATAGGAGTAAAATCATATATATCGGTGAGTGTTTTCAGGACAGGATATTGTTGCTCTACTTATACTGGTAAATAAAACAGGGTCAGAGGCAATCCTGAGTACTTGATTATTGATGATCCAGATTGTTCACGTACTTCCTGGCATGGCTCTGGACTGTATCGTCTGTCACTTTCTGGGCAAAGTTTGTGTGTGATTTCGGAGAGAGCAGACACAGAGGGTGATTTCGTGCTTTAAAAATGGCTCTGTGGGCTGCAACACAGCCCTTATATTTATTGCAGACACTTTGAAACTGAAAAAGCAGGAAAAAAGAATAATTCTGTCTTTAGGACTTTAGAGGCACCACAAGGAGTCCAGAGGAAACATGTTTTATTTATTAAAATACATGCAGTAAGCTTCCGTGCTTACCAAGCACCATGTTGTTAAAAACGACACAAACTTGACTGCAAAACTTACGAGGAAGAACACTGAAATTCAGATGCCTAGTCCATACTTCTTTCACTTTAAATAAGCTGTGAATTGAAGAATAACGTCTTTTTGGAAAATTCTGTTTCTCTATTCGGCTGAGCGTTTCTGAGGGTAGAAACAGGTGTAGTAAAGTTTCTGGAAGAGTAGGTGCCTCAGTCTCTTCAGCAAATTTAGGTAATCCCAGCCCAAATGAAAATTAAGGTCCTGAATCACTTTTCGTATCGGTACTAGTCTGTGCATCCTTGGTGAGAGGCACAGAGCTGATTGAGGTAGTATATATATCTAGGAAGGAAGAGTATCCAGTCCTGGAGATTTTAATTAGAAACAAGCTAAATAAAAAAATGGAGAGGGGAACTGAACCCTTCAGTGGTTTTTTGTTTTTTATTCGTTTGGGTGTTTTGTTTGGTTGGTTTTTAGCACAGAAGAAGCAAGGGGTTTTAATTGTCAGGTTTATAAAAATATTAAAGAAAGAATGTATAAAATAATTTTTATCGATCTCTGAATTATATCTTACTGTTTAGTTCTTGTTAATAACTCTACTGCATGCACTTATTTGCTGCCGCAAAAAATTGTCAGTAATGTTTTGTAAGAGTTTACTGCTATTTTTCTTTTCAATGCTATGCTTCCAACACTGAAGTGGTAGTAAAATTATTATTCCCTGCGGTGGAGACTTTGATTCTTTTAATGAATAGCACATTCTGAGCTAAACTTATGGTCTATTAGCATTTAATCTAATAATTAAGAGGAAGCTGAACAAGAGAAAAAAGACATTCTGCCAACAGTTACGTGAGAACAGTTAGCAGTGTAGATCTCAAAGAAAGATGAGACACATACCCCTTTGGAATTAGTTGGTCCAAAGCAAAAAAAGTAAAAGTTCGGGGCACAAATTAATACATACTTTTAGCCAAAATGTTCCTTCGAGGTTTGTATAACCGGTGTAACCCCCACTGCCTCTCCTCGTTCAGATCACCGTCTTACTCACCTTGCAAATTAAGAATCCGTTCTGGACAACTGAAGTAAGTGCACGATGGAAACAATTCTATTAAACAACTGAAACAATCTCTAGTTCTATGAACATTAAAACAAAACAAGCCCTTCTTATTTCATCTTGAAAACTGTTTTTTCCTACTGTCTGAAAAACAAAGTTCTCTATTAATGTATGCCACCAAGCATAATGATAGGGTAGTAAGGCATTGCCACAAAGAATTACAAGAAAGACACCAGTAAGGGAAGAGGGAACTTCTTGTGCTGTCAAAGGTCTCATACATGTACTACTAGATGCCTTCTGTCCAGCCAAGACCAACAGAACATGGAAATTTGCAGAGCAGTGCTGAGTCAAGTGGAAGAGATGCTGAGTTGATAGATGATTCACATGGCAAAACCCAGCTTGCCATCCTTAGAGAGGCACACAATATTGACAAAGTATCATTCAACCTTCTTAATGTAGCAATCGTTTAATAATGGTTTAACAACAAAAGTTTTGCCTAACAACACTTGTACCAGCGGACTCATTTCAAGTGAGTAAACTGAACATAGTTGTTTTTTTTAATTTTAGGAATATGTAGTGTCTCCAATCTTCAGTTACGGCTCTCAGGGCAGTGCTAAATCTTCTTTGATCAAATCATCCCTGCTTCCTGACAGTTTTGTGGGTTTTTTCTGTGATACCTTTGCATTTAGAAAGCCTGTGACTTGGAGCTCCCCATACTGAAAGGAGCTAGCTAACACGAGGTGGTTTTCTTATTGCCCCAGAGCTTTTAAGTCATCTGATCTTCTGTTCAGTCTCCTTGGTCTGTTCTTGGAACATCTGTTTCCAAAATAACTAGCACAGTATGGTTTAGGAGGATTGAGTATCTAATCACATCAGGTCTGTTCACTATGATGTTAAATATTCACAGGTCATCTCTGATTAAATTAAGAGAGTTCCTTCTCTCCTTTTTCTGTAATTTTCTAAAAGACTAAATAATTATAGGAAAGCTGGCAAACAGTACCAGTGCTGATTCTGACAACTTTCTTTTACATTATCATAAGATAATTTATTAGCAACAGAGCTCTAGTGTTGTTGAATGCTGTTCATCCTGTAACAACTGATTTTGCTCAGTTTATGAAAACCCTGAATAGTATTAATGTGTCTTTTTTAATAGACAATATAAAATACCTTTTGTTTTCTCGTACATTAGCATATGACTTAAACTTTTATGCCAGACTTTTTTATTGTGTTTACCTTGATAAAGATCTTGAGAGCTTTTCATGCAAAGACTAGACAGCTAGATATAGGAATGAATTGTAAGCCTCTGCTCACCGCTCTCACCCCCCCCCAAAAAAACAAAAAACAAAAAACAAAACAAAAACAACTCCAAAACAAACGAAAACCAAACCAAAAGCAACCCCAAAACAAACCAAAACCAAACAATCAAAAAACCAAATCACCTCCCACTGAAAACTTTGACTTGAAATCTCTTATCAGGCCGGTGAGAGTTAAGTATTTAATCTGCTTCACAGAAAAATTTTAGGTTTAGAATATGCAGAAAACATTTATTACCTGCATGGTTAGAAATCATCAAACCTGTAAATATATTCTTCTAACCTATTAAGTCTAATGACTTTCACACCAGTATTAGTAATCCCTTTTTTCCAACATCGTACTGTTTTCTTAAAATTTGTATTGGGGAAGTCTGGAATTATTAATGAACATACCATCTATCTTTTTTGACTCCAGCACGCTCACAGAGTTAGTGGAACATTTTGTCCTTCCATGGACCGTGTGGGCTGGAAGTCTTGAAGAGCTTATCTATCTTTAACAGTATACAAGATATGCAATGAAAAAGGTTTTGACAAACTGTCATGAGTATTGATGTTTAAAAAAAAAAATTCTTTTAGTTATGATACTGATTAAATATAGTATCAGTAGTATCAGTCCTTGAAAATATCATTGCATGTGGGACCATAATACACCTTTGCTGTAGATAAGTGTCTCCATACTGTGGCAAATTGAAGCATAGAGAAGCTTCCCTTAGGTGTTCTCTGCTGTCTTCTCTTTCTGCTTGTTGCTGATTTGGCCTGTTATTGGGCAAGTAACTGATACTTTTTTCAGTGACTTGAGGTGCCGTAAGGATTGCATCTCTTTCTAAGAAAGATTCTGTAGCATCCTGTTTAGACCTCATCATCTAACACTTCAACGGTTTCTAAGATTGAGAGGTTTTGGGTGGGTAAAAGAATGTAGGAGATCCACGGAAGAAGTTAGAAGGTCTATAGTGAATTAGTGGTAGGTAAACAACCAGATGTGCGTAAAACGGGGCACATTCAGGTCGTATATTTTGCCATTCAGGTAGTGGTTTTAGTGATGTAGTATGGTTAGTTTCGTATGTTACTGCGGAGCCTACTGAAGTTCCTGGCAGTCTGCCCACCAACTATAACCTTGGGGTAAAGGATGTTGCTTGCTTACTGCTTCTTCCACCACGATGTGCCACTGCCCATGAGCCTAAGAGCCGTTTCCGAAGGCTGTGGTGGTTAACTGGCCGCAATGCGTGATCGTCCTGCAAAAAAGGATTTCCTAATGCATTTCAGAAACAGATGTGTCCTTTGCTTTCTAGGAACTGCTGTGCCTCCCTGTGAGCCGAAATGCAGTCTTTCTGCTACCTTTCTTGTTACCAGCCTGAAGGCTGGGAAAGGACTTGTGGCTGGTTGCTCTGGGGTCTGACAGACTGTGACCGCTCTGTGCCAGAGCCGCTCGCCGGGAGGGTTTCCTGTAATGTCTGAAAGTGACAG
Source organism: Fulmarus glacialis (assembly GCF_000690835.1). Taxonomy (NCBI): domain Eukaryota; kingdom Metazoa; phylum Chordata; class Aves; order Procellariiformes; family Procellariidae; genus Fulmarus; species Fulmarus glacialis. The sequence goes on from NW_009229768.1 coordinate 28,512, forward strand.
CTATTTGCTTGTCTCAGGGGTTTTAAGATCTTACCCTCAATATGCCAAGTCCAGTCTCAATCCTCTTGTTGAGGCTGTCGTAATGTTTGTACACATGGTTTTGATTCTATTATACCGCAGTCGCTGTATGTATACCGCAGAGCGCATGAAGCAATCTGCGCTCCGTCTAAACCGTGCTGGGGATATTTACCTGTTTCAGGTGGCTTTTTGCTGACTAGATGATAATTGTAACTGTGGTAGTAGCAATTCTGATAGGTTTATACATGAAGTATCCTAAGGTAATTATCTAGGTGGATGATAGTCAGACATGACCTTTTAATAGGCTGTAAGGTTTACCTGAATAACTTTTACTGGCTTTGACCTATTTTGAGTCGTACAGGCCTAGTCTGGCAAGCATTTCTTTACATGTGATTTTACCCATCTGCTTGAAGATGCATACATGAATGACTGGTTCATTAAAAGAGCAATTTAGTTTCTTTAAAGAGCACCAAAATACGCTGCTTAAAAAAACCAAACCAAACCAAAAAACTAACAAAAAAACCAAACCAAACTTCGCTTATGTTTCCCAGTAATAATTGTGATGTGTAATGTGTAATTTTTCTGTGTCATACTGAGTGAATATACATTTACCGTCTTCTCTTTGAGCAATTTCAGTAAATACAATATAATTCTTTAATAACTGATTTTCTCCTTTATGTTTTCAGAGGCAACAATTTTAAGCTATGATGGAAGTATGTTTATGAAAATACAGCTCCCTGTTGTGATGCATACAGAGGCTGAAGATGTTTCTTTACGGTTCAGGTCTCAGCGAGCTTATGGAATTTTAATGGCAACTACTTCTAGGGAATCTGCAGATACCCTTCGTTTAGAGTTGGATGCAGGACGAGTTAAACTAACGGTCAACCTAGGTAACAAACTCTTCCTCCAAGAAATTAACATTTTCTTTACATTTTTCTTTTTGCTTGCAAACATTTATGAAACAGCCTGTTTTAACATTAAAAGTAAACTGAAATGATATATAAACACATGTCAATGCAACATTTGCGTATGTACATACACACACAAATACATGCCCATTATTATACTTTATTTTGTTTTCTTTTGCATTTTTGTATTCTTTATATAGTCTTAACATAATCCATCACAATATTTTTGTACTATTGTGTATTCTAAAAAGAGAAGACTAGTTCATCAGTGGTGGTTTTGGGCTCAACTGTTACTCTTCGTTGTGGAAGATTGGTCTCCCTCCACAACTTCTTCACGGTAGCAATTCCACAATTTAAATGTGCAAGCAGAAACAGCGTGTGTGTAGGTCAGTTCAGTTTTACCTCCACCAATTAATGTACAACATGGAAATGTATCAAAGAATTTCTTGTTTTAACACTGAAAATGTTGCAATTAGATTTTCCCACTGATGGATTTCTTGGTCTCCTTTTTTTAGGTGTCAAATCTATAGTAAATCCATCTCCTCTTTTTTAAACAATTCTGTAGTGGTATTTTTGTAGTATCGAACGATAACACAACCCTTCAATGCCCAAAGACTGCGGCCCTCAGCAAACAGCCGTGTGAACACAGGAGGCACAAGCCCTTTTACAGAAAAAAAATTGGTTTCCTGGTTTGAAATATGATGGACAAAATGTTAGGTTATGGTTTTCTCTAGTTTAAAAAAAAGTAAAGACATAAAAGCGCTTCTGCCGTGCTTATGAATAAGTCCAAGTCAGGACCTGAAAGCGAACAGAAGTACACTCAGGAAAATGCACATTCAGTGCAGTCTTTCCCATTCAGTGGAATGCTATTTTTAAAGGGAATTAAGTATTTTGTTGTTTTAATCGTACACAAAATGATTTCCAGAAAGCATGGGCGGAGCGGCGGGGCCGGGGCGGGGCGGGGG
>NW_009229769.1:0-1994 GCF_000690835.1 Fulmarus glacialis
GGTGGCTGCGGCCCCAACCTTTACAACCCTGTCTTCAACAAACACCGTATTCTCACCTGCTGTAAATGGGGTTGCTTCTTAATTATTTGTGTGGCTTGGAGGTGGTAGGAGCATAGAAAAAGCTTGTCAGGCTTTGGATGTTAGAAAGATGAAAGCTGTGATTACCTGAACAAGCAGAAGAAACTGTAGTTAAAGACCTCACAAAGTTATAATCGCTATGGCGCGCCTTTAGTCTTCTGTCAGCTCAAACCACATCGATGGTTCCTTGTGTCCAGCCTGTATTTTAGCAGGATTCCTGTCCCTGCTTACTTCCTCTGTGTAAATGAGCATCAAACTCTGCTGCACAGAGTCTGTTAGTTTGCTCTGACGGCACTAATTTGCTTTGTTTATGTTGTCCATGTGTTGTAGAAAAGAATAACCATACACAAAAAAGTAACACTTCTCTTTAAAATATGTTGCCATTATTTTTTTAAAATTTCGTATGTAAAATTAGGCTCTTTTAGAGGTTTTTCATTTGGCAAAGATATGAGCTGTGGCTCAAAGATATCCTTTGTGTGAGTGCCACGAGCAAATACTGTGGTTATTTTCGGAGAACATATTTCCTGTCAATCATTTCTTTGATAAGGCTCTATTCTAACAGGATTTGATATAATGTTATGTTTTCCTGCACATACTAATATGCATCCTACTAACAGTCAGGACCACAACGCAATAGGATCTTGGTGTTGAGAGTCTCACTTAATTCTGTTGAAGGTGAGGGAAAAATCTTCCATTGATTTAAACACGCATTGCATTTAGCTCCAAGTCTCCAGGTGGGATAGACTAATAGTAGTATGTGTACATGAAAAATCCGAATATGAGTTCTGGTGTATTAATTTATGAGTATATAAGTAAGGAATTAGGCAATCTTTACTTTGCATAGAGCAGCTCCGTGAAGTAAGTCTGTACCTGGAGACAAAGGGTCTGGATCCTGCAACACTGGTGTCAATAACCGCATTCAGTGGTTCTGTGCAGAATGGTCCTCAGTTCGTGTGTGAAGCAGGAGAGCACAGGCCGTTTGATCCATTAGTGCACAGCTGTCAGCTTGCTCCTCCACTGACACCAGTCTCCAAAAGCCGCAGTTTGCCCTCGGCAAGTTGCTGCCTGTTGCCGTGTGCTGAAAATAGCCAGTTTTCCGTCTGCTGGGTGTCTGTTACTGCCTCGCCGTCCCGCCTCACGGGCATCGCTCAGTGTGCGGGGGAGAAGGAAGAGGTTTGGGATGAAGGCTGTTCCCTGCTCCAGCCCACCTGGGCGGGAAGGAGAATAGGGACCCGTTCCTCCCCGGCTTATGCTCACAGGTGATGTGCAGCAATGCCGGTGTCCTCTGGGAGAGGTTGGTACCGGCTGAGGCAGCGCGATACAGAAATACCCAAGCCCCCCTGGACAGACCAGCGCTGCTTTCTGTGAAAACCCCGCGGGGGGGGACAGTGGGCTGGTAGGACGTTACTGATTTGGGTTCCCATCCTGACCTTCTAAAGCTCGTTGCATGTGCTTGCACACTGCTTTCTGCCTGCCAGACACAGTGAGACATTTGAAAAAGGAGAAAAAAGCTTGTGAGTTTTTACTCCTTTACACCAGTTTCTTTTCTGAGGCTATTTTTCAGGTCCTGCTGCATACCTGCTACAGTAAGGGTTTGAACGAGCTGATTATTTTAGCGTCCATTGTCTTGCTAAGCAGTTAGAGAGCTCTAGGATGGGAGTGCTGAAGAAGGGCAAGTGCTTCAGCATAATGCGGACACTTACAACTTGGTTTGGGTAATTCTTTCCTTTGAATTGAAGGGTTCCTGAAAAAAAAGCGCTGCTGCTTGTATAAACCCCTACTTCAACAGCTAAGGAAAACTTAAATCCTTACAGTGATGGTGCATGCCATTTCCATTAAAATTATTGCCAGTGGCTCTGCAATCTGGGGATCTCGGCAGGGACACTGAGTGTTGCACTCCCACACTTGGTGTTCCT
>NW_009229769.1:2005-4553 GCF_000690835.1 Fulmarus glacialis
CTGCGCTGAGAAGTCCTCAGTTCTTCGCCTAAGAAGCATCAGCGCTGGCAGTTCTCCATTGCAGAGCCTGGACATGAAATTAAACATTCAGGAGATACAGCAAGGGAAGGGAGTTGAAAACAAAGTCAGGAGATGGAAGATAGAAGGAAAGGACAGAAGAAATCACATTCATTAATTGGGGTGATGTTGAATTGCTCTTCTTCACTTCTCTTGGTTACGGGAGAGTGCAAGAGCTCCGAGCATAGCTCTTGTTCGCTATTTAACAAGCATATCTGTATGTACATATGCTTTACCTTGGGCAAGCTTATGGAACTGTTAGTAAAAGCTTTTAAGTTGTCAGGTCAAATCTGCCCAAGCCAGCAGTGAGCAACGCTGCTGGGGCACGTGGCCTGGCTTGGTAGCCGGTCGTTGCCTCTCCCCGAGTGTCGTTGTCGAAGGAACGGACGCCATCTGAGCCTCTGCCTGGCGGCTTGCCACGCATCTCTCCTTCTGACCTTGCGCCTGCGACCTTCCCGTGGCTTTGCTCCTGAGCTGGGCAGGGCGCACGCGGACGCTGCGGGCTGCCGCCTTGCAGGAGGCAGGGCGGCTCCTCCCGCGGGCTGCGGGCACGGCCGGGTCCGAGAGGGCAGCGCTGCTCTGAGCACGTGGGGAAGGAGAGCGTGCGCACAGCGCACGGGAAAGAAGACGGATCTTCTGAGGGATTCGAATACCCAAGTCCATTAGAGTTTCCTGGGAAATATCAGCTCAGATTCATGCTGGCACACTTTGGAAATCATTTAAAATTAAGTACCAAAAATCAATGCTTTGCAAGACTCCCAGCATGTAATTCTGAACCCATTAGGAGATTTATGCTAATTTTGAAAATAATCTTTCTATTTTAAATATTACTTTGAATGTATTTTGAACTTGTGTATCTGGCAGAAGGGGAACAATTAAATCAAAGGAAAGATTACATTGTGTTGGATTGAATCATTTGCTGAAGGAAAATATCTACAAAGCATATCTAAGTGCAGAAACAAAAATGAAAATTGGTCTCAGCTGTTCCACTCCCCATGATAAACGTATATTTATGTAATGCACTCCTTCTCATATCTTGAGAATGCTATGGGCCCACAGTGCATGAAATCATTCCACTGAGAACTGCAGTGAGATTATCTCTGAGCCTGTGTAAGCACGAGGAATCAACCTTTACTCTCAGCTCCCGTATGTATTCATTTATACTTTTATGATTTTAAACCTGCATAAGGGAGAGGAGAAACACCCCTGACTGGACGCATTGCACCAATGTCTAGTCTAATTCAGGGTCCAGAAAACTGTCATGTGGCTATTGCCAGTGCTTGCTTCCACTGTCAGTGCCACAGGCCGGAAAGTGGAGGTTGGGGTGCACGGGACTTTGTGACAGCCCTAAATTAGGCAGTGAGAGAGAGCAATTTCTCTTCAAGAGAGCAATTTTTAGGAAGCAACTTTGGGTGGCTTTCCAGCTGCTCTGCACTGGGGCAAAACTTCTCTTGAGAAGGAAATTTTGGCCTGAGGTCTGCCTGTGCAGGCAGTTTGGAGAGGAAAAACAAACCTGGCATTGAGACTGGAAATAATTCACTGGTGACTACGAGACCGGCTCATCCTGGAGGCCTGGGAAGGTGATCAAGGAACCCCAAATCGTGAGTGGGGACAAACCCATATAGTCATATTCTGTCCTGGTCCCACTGACCTGCTCTAATCGCTGTGCAGGACGGGATGAAAAGTAGTGCGATGAAAGGGCTGGGTTTGCAGGTATAGCATGAAATGTCTTGTCGAAGAATAGTTTATATGGATCTGTGTGATGTATAGACAGTGCTTTAATCCATGCTTCTCCTATCACCAACAGTTAATTATAATTGTTAACTGCGGGTTGGGTAACAGTGTCCTGCACAACTGCACTAATTGTAAGTGATGGCATTTCACTAGAGGAAATGTCACTCTGTTTGCAGGAACACCGTGAAGCTCCAGTCGTCGATGTAAGTGAATATCCCGTGGTGCTCTGTAATGAGAGCGCAGTGGGTGGAAGTGGGAGGGCTGCAACAGCTCGTGTGACAACTGTGCCCTTAATTCAGAGTCCTCTGCCTTCCCGGGGCACTAGTGCTGCGTCTGGGAAGGTGTAAGAGGTTGAAGGAATAGAATCTAAAACTGCCATAAACTCTGTCTCTGAGTTAAGCAAGACTAAGGTTGCTTCGGTGAGAATGAAATAAAAGCATCGGCTCCCCTTCTCCTCTCCCTCCAGCTGCTGGGAACCAAGGCATTCACAGTCTAAAGGTATTTCCTTGATTGTGGAAAAAGTCTCCCTCCAGTATGAGTTAGGGACATTTTAGTTCCCCTGGGAGCCTGTGAAAGTCTTTGCCGCAGCGCGGGCAGGGGTCCTGCCGGCCCACTGTCCGGCTGGGACCTTCCCACCAGTCTTCCGAGTCGCATCTAAGAGCGTGTCAGGACGGACGTTTCGGTGGAGGGGGGCCAGCGAGGCGTTGCAGGGCCGGGAGGGTGAGCCGGGCTGTGCCGCGTGACGGAGGAGCCGTGG
>NW_009229770.1:0-217 GCF_000690835.1 Fulmarus glacialis
TACCCACGCTGCCGGTGATGCTGCTTCATCCCCGCTCACCCGCGTTTTACCTGGGGACTGCTTCGGGAACGTTTTCTCTGCATTTCCCACCTCTTAAATGAGGCTGGGCTGAGCTCGAGCACCTCCTGAAATCACTTTTAACACGCGGTCTTGCTCCCGCTAAGCATCTTTTTTTGGGAAGGACCTCTTTTTTTTTTTTTTTTTTTTTTTTTTTTAG
>NW_009229770.1:227-8899 GCF_000690835.1 Fulmarus glacialis
TTAGTAATAGCTGACATGCTCCGAGCCTTTTTGGCTTTCTGAGCGCAGGGTGAGCACAGTTCAGCATCGGTAACTTGCTGCCGCAGTGCTTTAATTACTTAAATGGCTCTGTTACCTCCTTATCCCCGGCGTCGGGTCGGCCCCTGGGTTTCCTACCTTGGATACACTTGAGGAATTTCTTCTTATTTTTTTTACACCTTTGGCCCATTGCCCTTCAAATTTCCTTTGAGCCAATTTAATTCTTGTTTTAGGTGCCAGCGTTTGCTGTTTTCTCCTGGTACTACTTACGTTACTCCTGGGTTGGAATAAACATCTTATTTTGCCTTTTTTTTTTTTAAAAAAAATTTCTTTTTTGGTTGTTTTATTCTGGGAGTTCCTTAGCCAATTTTGGCTGCTAGCACAAACAATTTGGCATTCCTTTCTTTTTATATAGCGCCTGGTGTTACTATACAAGCAGAAATGACAGAGCAGCACAGCTAGAAATACGTATTTTGCCTACATATAGTAGTTTATTTTTTTTTGCTGACAATTTTAGCACATAATCCACACCTTTTGAAGCATCTTCTTTGGAATCGGATGAAGCTGTGAATTTGCAGAAATTTCTCCGTGCCGTGGATCGCGCTGGGGCTGGTGAATTTGGGCAGGCTTGAAAGCTTTAAAGATACTTCCTACAACTCCAGCAAGCAACTAGCAGTGCTGCGTCTGGAATAAAAACCTATTTTTTAAGCGTGCAGGTTGCGCTGCAGATATAATTCCCGCTGGCATCGCCAGCAAAGGGATGCTGGAAGCTGAGTCCGTGTCCCGCCGCGGCCGGGAAGCAGCGAGGATGATGTTAGGGGGTTTCTCTTCCCCGGAGCCTGCTTTACTCTTAGGGTCCATCTCAGCTAGGCTTTAGTTTAACTTTTCCAGGCTTTTCTAGGCTTTAGCTCCAAGTTTTCCCATCTCAACCCCTTGCACACCTTCTCAGGTTGTCGTTCTTATTTTTGCCCTGGTTCCAACCGTGGAAGGTGGTAGCAGCGATGCCGGTTTAGGATGTAGCTTGTACCGCAGGATGCTTTTGCGTGTGGATTTACGCAGCCGTACCTGTCTTGCCATCCACGGTACCCCCAAACCCACTCTTTTAAGCTCATGGCAAGGAAGAAGTGGCTCTTCCCCCAGGATCAGCAGCTCAGGGCACTTGCTTCATCCCTCTTTACCTTCATTAACCCCCGATGCAGCTCTGGGGGGGCTTTGCTGCGGCTGTGCGGGGTGGGATTAGCCGAGCCACGTTGTGCTGATGCACGCGGCTTCGGTGGTTTGCAAACGCCGAGGGCTTCTGCGGGGCGGTTTTGGTGCGCTCCCATTTCCGAAGCTATCCTGGGACACGGTGTTAGCATCGTGGTTGCTGATGTGTTGTCTCGCAGATGTTTTATTTCTTCACGTAGAGCTCCAGCAGCACTAGGGAAGGAGGAAAAAAAAAAATCCTTTTTTTTTTTTGTTTTTTTTTTTTTTGTTTTTCTTCCTGCAATGTATTTATTGCTCCATGGCCAACAAATAAATGCCCTGGCCTCAAGCAGCAATTTCCCATCATCCGGCGAAGCACATGCGGCGATTGCAGGCTGGGGGAAGAGGTCAGGAGGACAGAGCAGAGAAGCAGCAGAGCGTCTGGGAGGGACGTACACGGCGGGGACTGTTGCTAAACATCGTGCTAGGTAGGGACTGACTTAACGTGGGGAGCACCACACGTAGGTAGCTTTGTTGCTCTTCGGTATGTACGTGCCCTGGAATTGCGGTGGACTTTTTCCGGAGCTTCAAAAGGGGATTGCGGCTTTTGCATCCCAGTATAGCGTGCGTGGGAGGCGCAGGACCGCGTTTGGCCGCTCGTTTCTGGTCAGAGGAAGCGTTCCGGGATGCTGCGGACGAAGGCTGTGTACACAAAGAGATGACGCCACGTGTAAACGGAGACTGAGATTATAAATAATGAGGGAAAAAATGCCCCAGTTCTTGAAAAAGAGAATACCCATGAAGTCTTTCCTAAATCCATATTTAGCCATGGAAGTGAGCTGATGTTTTTGATGGATGCCAAACCCACGGCACCTTCCACATCAGTTACTTGCTGCGGGCATCCACGCGTGAAAACCCAGCCTTTTTTTTTTTTTTTTTTTTAGGGTGTCTCGTACCAGGGTGGGAAGATGCTGTCGTCCATAACATAATTTCAAAGCTGATCCAAGCCACCAAATTCCTAACTGGTAAAGTAGCATTAGTCAGAAATCTCCCCCCGGCAGGCACATCTCGCTGCAGCGAAGGCATCCCATCTTTCCACGCCTGTGGTCGACCTCGCTTCTTCGTGCTTCGCTGGTTGCAGAGATGGGTGAAGAATTATCGTCTGTAGGCACCGTATTTGCTTTCCGTGGCTGACTTTTCCCCGCTGCTCTCCGGGGTTATTTGCACCAAAGGCCGATGTGCTGCAAACTGTAGAGCCAGCATTTTCCATCCCTGTCGCCCTGGCCTGCTTCGGCTGGGTGACAGCAGATAAGCAGAGCACAAAAGCCCTCAGGAACAGTAATTAATAGGGAACTAAGGGAGAAACGGTCCCCGTAACGATGCCCCTGTGCCAAAGGTATGGATTTGTCTTCCAGGATTTTCCTTGCAGCTCCCGAACTGTAGGGTTAATATCGGGAAGAAAAAAGGTGCCGGTTTAAATACCCGGAGGGTGAGATGTAGATCCCACTGTCCTCAACTGGTTTGGTTTTCACGTGGGTATGAGGGCTTTTCTCCCATGTGATAATCCTAATTTTTGGCAGCGAGATGAAAACCAGGCCCTGTTTGGGCTGAAAACCTAATTAATCGGTTAGCACGGAGCGTGTCTCCGTGCCCTCACCCCACCAGGAGCTACGTTTGAATCCTGGCGTTGGGTCACTTGGCAAAGCCCAGCTGGAGCAGCTCCCTGGCTGTAGACATCCCAAAAAATCTCTTGCCTTGGCACGAAGAGCAGGGAAAAGCAGTCAAGGAACACAGAGCGTTGTGTTAGATGGGTTACAAAGCCTGAGAGGTACCGAAATAGCGACGGAGCACCTCCGGACCGTGCCCCGGTGCCACGCACACCGTGGTGCAGGTCCCCGCGGGGCAGGACCCCTCTGCAGATCCCCCCCGATGCCCTCGCCGGGCAATCTCTGGATGAAAGGGGAGCGGTGGCTAGCGACGGCGTCTGAGTTCACACGCAGCCCGACTTTCTGGGACTTTTTGTCCAAATTAAGTGTGAATCGCGTAGGAAAAATACATACTGTGCACGCAGCTGGATTTCCCCCTCCTCGGCGCTGTTTGCTTCTCTGGCTGAGCGGAGCGGCTTTATTAATTTTTCCACGTTTCAGCTGTGCTGAAGTGTCAGAATTTCCTGAATTCCTGTGGGAGTTGGAGCTTTTTACGCAGCGGTGATGGAGGGGTGTTGGGGGGGTCCCCCTTAGCGGGGCCAGTTCCTCTCTCCCATAGCCCGGGGAGACAGAGGGGGGCTGGAAAAGAGACTTCACCCTCTGCGAGCTGGCAGAAGAGAGTTTAGTGTTTTCCTGAAAAGACAAAAAAAAAAAAAGTATATTTTCCCCCTTTCCAGTGGAATCGTCTTTAAAGGGGCATTTTCTAGTTTGGGAATTGCCTTCACCGAGAGCTGTAGACAGCAGAGAGTTTGGGGTTTTCCTGAAAAGATAAAAAAAAAAAAGTATATTTTCCCCCTTTCCAGTGGAATCGTCTTTAAAGGGGCATTTTCTAGTTTGGGAATTGCCTTCACCGAGAGCTGTAGACAGCATTTCATGTTAGAAATATCAGTAATGGTAGTCCCACCGTGCCAGATTTCATTTGATTTGGTATTATTAAACCAAATAAAATCGGGGGTGGGAAGCACGTGGCAAATTGATGGTCGAGGATGGGATGGATCTCTTGGCAAGAGCCCAAGGAGAGCTTATTTGGGTGGCATCTGGCCTCGCTTGCTGCCTCCCTACAGTTACAACCTTCCCAAAACGCTGAAATACAACCCGAGCTGCTCCTTTTTAAGACCGAGCAGGTTCGTGCATGCCTCTTGCAGTGGTGTTTTTGCGTCGGGGGTTTTTTTTTTTTTTATTTTGGTAAGTGCCAAGGTGACTGCTGCGGTTTCTGTTTTCGTTTAGTCGGCTGCTCGGACCAGATGCGCACGCAAGTCCTTGCGGGATCCGCTTGGCCTGTCGGTCGCCGCTGGAGTCAGCAGCGCGTTGCGTCCCGCCTTGGGGAGAAAGCACGGGCGAGAATGTCTAGGCTGCTTTATTTCTTGAGCCATAGATAATTAGTCACCAGCTGTAGAGCAACGCAAACCCAAGTGGGCTGTGGCTTGGGACCAGGCTCTTTCATATTTTAATCCAGCCTTGCGGCGGCACGGCTTTCCTCCGGCCGCCTGACTCAGCAAGTCCCGGCTTTCGCCGTAAACCCATAAACCGGCTTTGGGGTGCCTCGTCCCGGGTGAAACGCCCCGTGGCAGGGCTGCGAGGGGGTAGCGGTGTCCCAGCAGACCTCCTCCTGGGGCAGGGGTTGCTTCTTCTGCCGCCGGGCTAAAATAGGATGCTGGCAGGGGTACCCCGCTGGGCGCTTTCGGGTCGCAGGAGTGCCACTCCAGCCCAAATTTGTAGCGACGTGCACGTTAGTTGGTAGGAAATCGTCAGCGTAATTCACGCGTATAAAATCCAAGCGTGTTTGTGATGCCTGTGTCAGGTGCCCAGCGCTCTGCCCTTCGTAGCTACTCACTTTTGTGTTAAGCAATGGATGCCCACCTTCTCGTATCATATAATAAAGGGCAACGGCTCAGATCATCATGGACTTGCCCAGCCGTCATTGGACCTGACCTATGGGTTGACCCCCTGGCTTGATCTCTGCCTCATCACCACCGCCTTGCCTGGTGCTTCAGGCTCTTGGTTGAACCTGAATCTTCATCTCCTTGGCTGGGGGTGGTGGGACAAACCCTGGTGAGAGGGTCCTGCCCTGGTGACCTGAACGTCTCCTACGGGAAGGACCTGAGATACATGTATCAGGAAAGTTGATCCTAGCACGACTGCCCGAACTTGGATTCCTCGGGAAGGAGGTAAACCAAAACCAGCCAAACCCCTGCTTTCCAGAGGAGTTAAGCAGCTAATAAAACCCGAGTGGAGCAGGAAATTTGATGAAGTCTAACAGAGCCAGGTTGGCTGATGCCACGGTGAAGGCAACGGTACGTGAATGCGAAGGGGATCCAATGACCCAGGCGGGCTTGGAAGAGCCCCAGCTTTGCCTGGCCGTTTACAGAGCCCAGCTCACATCTTCGTACCGCTCTGCGCAAAACATATATATATATTTTATTTTTATTTGATTTGATGAAAACAGTTCCAATACCCCAGCCCTGATGAGGACTCCAGTAGGTACATGCTGTCGAAGGCTTTGCTATGAGAACAGATCCATATGTTCTGCCTGCGCTTTCCAGGCAGCTATTCAACAGCGGGCAGCAGCGGGCAGCGCCGGAGGAAGGAGCGCGCGCCTGCGCGACGGAGGGAGCTGTGAAAAATGCCGGGCTGGGGGGGGCTGCCGGCGGGGAAGAGGGAGGTGTAAAAAATGCCGGGCTGGGGGGGTGCTGCCGGCGGGATGGAAGCCAAATCCTGGCGATCCGTTTGCTTGCCCGAGGTCCGAGCCGGCCGGCGCTGCGGGGGTCTGAGTGCTCGGGCTGATGTCAAGGGGGATTTGGTGGTTAATTAGGAGCAGGTCGGTAGCCAAGACAACATTTCCAGCGATGTTTGCCCTCTCATTCATCTTCCCCTTCTTTGGGAGGTGGAGTCGTAACGCTTTCCAGCTTCTCCTCCGAAGGGATTCCCCTGCCTTAATTCCCAAGTACTTCACGGGGCAAAGGTGATGGTTTCTTTTTCCTTCCTTCTCGCTGTGACTGCAGTTAGTCGCCTTGGTGAAATGGCTGATTTCCTCCCCGGCACCGTGGGGATGGGGATGAGGATGAGGATGGGGAGGGTGCAGGGAGGCGAGGTGGGCTGGGAGCCCGTGCAGCCTGTATCCCCTGATGCGCAGGGTTAGGCAGAAAAACTCGTCGCTGATGAGAAGGAACGGCGTTTCCTAGCCGTATAAAGACATAACTTGAATCGTGGCGAGTCTTTTTTTTTCGGTTGGTTGGTTTTTCCCCCCGTTTTTATTTTTTTTTTTCCATCTACAGGAGAAATTAAGGGTCATCATACATGACCGTGGTAAGGGATCCATCCCAGCGTCCTGGAGACAAGACACGGGTTTAATTGGGATGCTTTTCCCCCTTGCGTTCATGCATGCTCTGCATCAATCTTTGATGAGTATATTGAGTGTGTACGCACGCGTATATAAAAAAACACCTTTTTTTTTTTCCTTTTTCTTTATTTCTTTGTGGAGTCCAGGCTGGCCTGATTCGGACCGACAGCAACGAGTTCTTCATCGAGCCCCTGGAGAGGGGGCAGCAGGAGACGGAGGAGCACGGGAGGGCCCATGTGGTGTACCGCCGGTCGGCCATCCGGCAGGAGGGCACCGAGCCCCGCCAGGACCTCCACCCCGAAGGTGAGGGCTGCTGGAATCTCCTCTCTCCCAGCAATTGATAATAACTATTTCTTGTGGGGGGAGGATTTCCCCTTCCTCTTGCCCTCTGGCTCGTACGTCTCGCCCGACGGCTTTAGGCTGGCTTTGACTGCCAGTTGGGTCATCAGCGAGAAGAAAGGAAAGAAAATGCTGGGAATGTTGGAATTCTTCCAAATTTGGTTAAAATTGGATGAGTTATATATGAGTTATCCTTCCTCTTCTTCAAAGAGGAAGAATCTCCTAGATGGGTCCATGGATGATCACGTGGGGCTTGGGGTGGGAAGCAGAGTCGGGACTCATGAGCAAAGGGGCCAGGAGGAGCCGAACTTGGTCCGACTTGGCTGCCGACCGCGGTTTGGAGGTGTAGGTGCTGCAGTCTTGTTTTAATCACTTATACATTGGGAAATGTGGCGTTATTTGACTTTTTAACAGCTGATAGAAGCCCTTCTTTTTCCCAGCGTTATAATTCATTTCGCTTTTCTGGTGCCTTGTCCTTTCTTTTTTTTTCTTGTTCTTTGCCTTGAAGGAGAAAACGTGCTTTTTTTGTTTTTTTTAATAGCATCGCTTAGCCGTGCGCTGCACTCTGCGGGCATAAATCGCCTGCTGACTTCCCCTCTCACCCGCGCAAAGCCGAGCGCACCCAGAAGTGTTTACAAGCGTGGGGTCAACGTTGTGCAAAAACCACTCTATAAACCTATTATTTATATTTACGCAGAGGCATTAGCCTTCCCCGGTGTTTATTCACCTCTTGTGGCAACGTAATCAGCTCCCTGATTTTTAAAAAAAAGTTTAAAAGTTTCCCAGGGTGTGCTCGTTGCTTTTGTAGCATCGCTAATGGGATTGCGATTGCGAGCTTTGAAGGCACTGCTGGGTGATGGGGTGGCGGGTGCCATGAGGGGTGGTGGGTGCCGTGAGGGGTGGCGGGTGCCATGAGGGGTGGCGGATGCTCTGGCTGCAGCTGTCTCCTCTTAAAGAGCAGCCCCCAGCTTGGCACGCGTCCTCCCCAGTTATCCACCACCTCCCCAGAGGTCCCACCACCACCCCACGGACAGTGTAGGACCATCATCAGCAATAGTGTGGCCAGCAGGAGTGGGGAGGTGATCGTGCCCCTGTACTCGGCCCTGGTGAGGCCGCACCTCGAATCCTGTGTTCAGTTTTGGGCCCCTCACTCCAAGAAGGACACTGAGGTGCTGGAGCGTGTCCAGAGAAGGGCAACGAAGCTGGTGAAGGGCCTGGAGCACAAGTCTGATGAGGAGTGGCTGAGGGAACTGGGGCTGTTTAGCCTGGAGAAGAGGAGGCTGAGGGGAGACCTCATGGCGCTCTACAACTCCCTGAAAGGAGGTTGGAGCGAGGTGGGGGTCGGTCTCTTCTCCCAAGTAACCAGCGATAGGACGAGAGGAAATGGCCTCAAGTTGCGCCAGGGGAGGTTTAGACTGGACATCAGGAAAAACTTCTTTCCTGAAAGAGTGGTCAGGCCTTGGAACAGGCTGCCCAGGGAAGTGGTGGAGTCCCCATCCCTGGAGGTATTTAAAAGACGTGTAGATGAGGCGCTTAGGGACATGGTTTAGTGGGCATGGGGGTGTTGGGTTGACGGTTGGACTTGATGATCTTAGAGATCTTTTCCAACCTTAATGATTCTATGGTTCTATGATCATCGCGTAGATGTGTCTTTTAGTGCTGGTGCTCCCAATTCAGAGCCATTTCCCCACCGCAGAGCCAGTTGGATCAGCCACCTGGTTGGAGTTAAATACCCTATCTATTCTTCCTGCTTAATTTATAATTTTTTGGAGTGTCACCGTGGTGTCAGATGACCTCAATGGCTGTTTCTTTTTCTGTCCCCATGCCTCGCTCAGCACCCGGCGTGCAGGTGGGCGATCTCCCCAACTCCCTGGAGCTGATGACGGAGCGGCTGAGGGACGCGGAGCGCAAGAGACGCCATGCCAGGAAGGACGACTACAACATCGAGGTCTTGCTGGCGGTGGACGACTCGGTCGTACGCTTCCACGGGAAGGAGCACGTCCAGAACTACGTCCTCACCCTCATGAACATAGTAAGGCTTGGCTTTGGGGGGGCCGATGGCTCCCACCCCTCCCTTGCTTTAC
>NW_009229770.1:8936-10582 GCF_000690835.1 Fulmarus glacialis
AAAACAAACGGGTTGGGGGGGAAAAAGTGCTGCAGGAAGGGCTGTTCCTTTGCTGGAACAGCATTTAATAGCTGTGGCAATTGGAGCGATGGAAAGCAAAGCCCTTTTATGTTCATCTCCGTCATGTTCTCCTGGCCGGCGGCAGGGTCCGGCGTGTTGGTTGCCGTCACTGTCTGTCACCCGAGTCCAAGAGCATCTTCTGTTTCTCCTGGCCAAGACGATCTCCTCGTGGCCGAAATCTCAGCAAATGCTAGGAAAGAGAATTATTTAGTTCGAAATGATGATATTTATTATTTATTTTCTAATTATGGTGCTCATTATTTATTTTTAGTATTATTTGTTGATAAGGAGGGGAGGACTTTTATAGATTTTCAGAAGTTTTTTCGCCTTCCTTGGGAAACCTGCGCACCTTAAGGATTAGCCAGATGTGTTTGAAAAGGAGTTCATAGCAGCTTTACAGCAGCCCCGCTTCTGCATCTCTCCTCACCCAGTGGCAAGGGGCAGCCTACACCACTTTTCTTTCCTTTTTAAGATAAAAATGTATGTATTCCCCAAGTCCTGAGAGATGTGGAAGGATCAATATTTATTCAGCTAGTCATCTTGCTCCGCTGGCACCTGAATGTCTGCAAATAGGGTCAGCGTTCAAAGACCTCTTCCGTGCGCTCTCCCATTTTTGTTTTGTTTTCCATGCTTTATCCTCGCCTCGATTTATTTATTTTTATTTAAGTACTCTTTCGCATGGTGAAAGCGTTCGAAAGGCGCAACCGGCTCGGAAATAACCGAGCTACGAAGATGCTTTTGCTTTTTGGTTGCTTGTTTGGGCATTATTTCTGCCCTGGCAGGCAGGCTCAGAGCCAGTAATGAAGGGGAAATTATCGACATAAGGGGTAAGGATTTGCGAGGCCACGCAAGGCGTAATGTGGCCAGTCCCAAATAGAGAAGATGTTGGTTTTAAAAAGCAAATTTTTACAAACAAAAGCCTTCATTGCAATGTTTTATTCTCCGGTGCGTTATCCCGATGCTCGTGGGAGGATGCTCTCAGCATCGCTTAAATCCACGCTCTGAAAGTTTCTCCCCTTGGCTTATTAAATCCTTCTGCGAGGGGGAAGCGGCAGGGTTCCCCATTCTGACCCGGGGCTCTTCCCACGTTAGGGGGGTCGGAGGTGATGTCATTTTTCCCTTCCGATCCGGGGGAGACGGACGGTTTGAGCGCCCGGGGATTGTCAGCTCTAATCAAAAGGTTTGGTTTTCAGGCGCATTTCATGGTTTCTACCCCGCGGGCAGGACTTTTCAGGGAGTGAATGCGTGGGATGCTGGGCTGGGAGAAGGGAGGACCGCTGTCTGTTCAAATAAAGGCGGCGCTGGAGACTTTAATGAATTAAATAAAGGGGGGAAAAAAGCAGCATCAATAAAAAGCGGGGGGGAAAAACCCCGGGATAATGCATGCAACAAATACTTCCCCCAAGTATTATTTCCTTCTATACATTCTTCCCCCACCCCCTTCCCCTTCTTTCTTTCTGGTTTTTAGTGCGTTTTCTTTCCAGCTTTGCCATGACCTCCGTCTGCCTCCTCTTCCCTTGGCGCCGCCTCGTTTCCTTACCGGCTCGGATTGCCTTAAAATACCCGATTCAGCAGGGAAAGAAAAA
>NW_009229770.1:10713-11571 GCF_000690835.1 Fulmarus glacialis
CTGGGACCACACAACTGAACATTAATCCCATTAGTTGGAGGCAAAGGGAAGGAGGAGAGGCTTGGCCAGCCCTCTAACGAGGAAAGGGCTTAATGGGCTGGGAGCTCCGGCTGGAGTACACCGGGGAGATGCTGCATGGGAGCCAGCTGCATGGGGAAAGCCTCCAGGAGTTTTCCTATCAAGATACGGCCCAAGGAAGGGGGGCAGCCAGCTTGGAAGTTCATCAAAAACTTTCCTGGCCTTTTCTGGGGTCCCTGTTGGGTGCCGGGGGGGTGGTGGGACATGTACCCCCTTCTCGGTGCTGCACGGGCTGGGCTTAACACGGCACTGCTGTAGGTAGGGTCCTGGGGCTCTCCCCGAGATCACAAACCCTTTTATTAGGAACCCGGTGTCCGCTTAAGCTCGGTGAGAAATGATTCGTCATGGAGAATTCTTTTTTTTTTTTTTTTTTTTTTTTTAAAAAAAAAACAAAAACAAAACCAAAACCAACCCACTTTATTTCATTGCCAAAAATGTGGTTGCCAGGCTTTCCATCAGACGGGGCTGTGTCCATCCCGGGAAGCTGACATGAGGATGACTGCTCCTTTTGTGCACCTAAGAGCTTCCCCGCTAGCTCCCGGCCCGCGTTCCCAGCCTGCCGTTCCTTTCTTGGCTCGGAGGCTACCCGAGGGTTTTGAGTTCAGGTTGAAGGGAGCGGGAAACGCACCCTTTGCCGTCGCGCGCTGCAGAAGGCGCACCTGAGCGTATCTCATCACCCCGAGCCGAGCGTCGCCGTGTCCACCCGAGCAAAACCTGGTCCCCTCCCTGGCGCTGGGCTCCTGGGATGGATATTTGGTGATGCGGCGGGGGGGGGGGGGC
>NW_009229770.1:11637-16734 GCF_000690835.1 Fulmarus glacialis
CCTCCCTGAGCCGGGGCTCCTGGGAGGGATGTTGGGTGATGCGGCGGCTGGGGGAAGCCGTTCCCCAGTCTTGCTTGTTGCCCGGGGCAGGGATTGCGACGCTATCGAAGCAAAATTAGCATCCCCCAGCCACGGCGACTGCTGTGCTGAAGGGTGGGAGAAGGGCTGGGAACCAGGAGGGGATCCAGCACCCCGAAAGGGGAAGAGGAGAGGAAACGTTTTGTGTCCTGCGTTGCTTTTCAGCCTCTTGTCATTCAGTTGGGCTCCTTTGTTTTCTCCTCCGGACTTCCCACCGCTCACCCTCGATGCTCTCCAGGCTGGGGCTGGCCCCGCTGGGAGGAGACAAGCCAAGTTATGGGCTTAGTTAAGCCTGGCCCTGGTGTCAACTGGTTTGCCGGGGGTTTTTGTAGGATATGGCCCATGATTTGGTTAAGGATGCAAAGGTACGTGGTGTTTTCCCATTGTTTCGGGTTACTAGGGAAACCCCGTGAGTCAGAGCCCTCTCCAGGCTGGAACTTGCCCGGCTCCCCTCCGACACATCGGCCAAATTATCGTTCCCAAGGGCCGAGCGACAAAGAGTGCTACTGAGACACCGTGGCGGAGAGGGTTAGGGGGAAAAAAAAAAAAATCAAACCTCCGGCTTTAATTTCAACCTGGGATTATTGGAAAAGCCACGCCAGAGCATGGATTGCTCGAGACACTGATTTGCCGAGCTTGGTGCCGTTTCAGGAGGGAGGCCAGTCGAAAATAATGGACAAGTTATAGTCCTTCTGGTGTATGGGGTTTTTTTTGGTGGTTCATGAGCCATCTCCTTGCTAACTGATAATAACAAAAAATACCTCCGACGTCTCTCTTAGGCGTGCACGCGCTTTTTCCCACCCCCTCTGTAGGCTCACGTGTTTGTTGCTATGTTTTTGGGACAACACAGCCTGTTGCGTAGAGAGCTGTGATAAAATCTAGAGTCTTGCTCTGCAGAGCAAACCTCCCCTTTCCTCCGTTCCTCTGTGTTGAAAATGGGGGTGACCCGGGTCAGCCCTTGCAGAGGGTGGTGTGCATGCCTGCAGGGGATGCAAGTGCACGTAGCAAGCCTGATAATGTGGTCAGGAGGACTTTTGCCTCTGTTCCTACCCCCTCAGCCCCAGCAAACGGGCTTGGGGTGAACCCACCGGCATGAAAACTGAGCGAGGGAATAAAAGAAAGGAGCTTAAAGATGACTTGGCTGTTCTGAGTAAGCGCTCTGGGGTTTTGAAATGTCAGCTATTCTGCTGGTTTGGCAAATTCTTCTCGTGTCTCTCTCTTTTGTTTTCCTTCCCTGAAGAACGGCAAGGTCTAGACGTTGCCAGTGCGGTTTGCTGTCGAGATCTCGCGTCTGGGGCTGCAGACTCGGGGCTGGCCAGGCTTGCAGGGATTTAGGTAGGCAGCCTTGCTCGCTCCCAGCACCAGCGAGGGGCTGGGGGGGCAGGGGCCATCCACTTTGCAAATTCATTGAGCATTTCGGAGAGGATGCACAGGGTTTTAATGTTCCTTTCATTCTTTGTAAAGCTTAGCATCGTCCCCTTGGCGTTGCCTTTAACACACAGCTAGCCTTAAGGGCTGGTCTTTTCTAGCAGGAAAAAAATCCTCTTTTAAATGAAATAGGAGAGCATTTCTTGCCAGGTGACAGTATTATACGGGCTGGGCATCTAACCACGTGGGCGAGAGGGATAAGAAGATCATTACCCCATCTGTCTTCAGGGAGGCAGGTCCCTTTACCGGAGCCCTTTGCTGAGCAGGTATTTTCTGGAGGGATTTTCTTTGAAGACGTTGACTCGCTTAATGGCATCCGCAGAGGGCAGGGGGAGTTGTGCCAAGCCTGCAAACTGCTCTCCGGGCTCGTTTCCATCCCCTCTGCCAGCTTGAATCAGCTCCAGGGCGGGCTGACGGGCAGCAAGCGCCGAGCCCGTTTGATTTGATTTTTTTTTTTTTTTTTTTTTCCCTTTTGCTCGATCAATTATTTATATCTGGCTATAAAGGCAAGCCCGTAGCCTTGGGCAGTCTGATTCCACATCTGCTTTCTGAATTAACCGTAAAGGTCGCTGCCGAGCTGGTATCCCCCGCCTAAACGCTGCCCTCCCCTAGACAAAACGGGAGCTGGGGTTTAGGGTTGACCCTCAGAGGCTGGAGGGGTACCTAGTCCCTGCTAGCTGGAGGAGAGCGGGATTTAGCACTGTTTTAAAAGGAAGATTTAGGGGATTAAATCCCATCTTGGAGTAATACAGCTTCTTGTGTCTTAGTCCTTTAATCAGCTGTTTCTAAGCTGCTCGTGGTCCTGCTGCTGTCCAGAGCCGCTTCTCTAGCAAAGCTGAGGAAGGATGCGCAGCGCCGGGAGTATTTAGCTCTCAATGCCTGTGAAAAGTATTGCTGTTCCCAAATTTAGGAGATTTGCTTTCTCCCGGGGTAGCTAATGTTGTCTGGGGGCGCACAGTTTGAGGCAGGGTGCTCGTCTCAGACCGGGGGACCGTTTGCAGGCACGACTGGTAGGAAGGGACGTAGCCGAGAGGAGGGCTGCGTGGTAGGTCCGACAGCTCTTGTTCCGACAGCTCCTCTGCTCGTGCTCCTTCCTCCCCTGGATGCGACCCTCCTCTTCTCCCGCTGGCTGGGGCCGCCGCGCGGCGGGCTGTCACGGAGCATCCTTTCCTGCTGCCCGGGGGGTCTGCCGAGCATCCCGCCAAAATATCCTGCGCAGCCGGGAAGGGAGAGGTCTGCGCTGCTCCCTTGGATGCTCCGAGTCACGGCAAGGTCAGGCGATGGCTTGGCCGGGAGCTCCGGCTGGCGGAGAGGTGGCTGAGGCAGGAACACGGTTCATCCCAATGGATCGAGGGGTCCTCGGGAGCGGGGAGCAAGAGTGCCGGTGGATGGCTCCCGATAAGTGCCGGTGGTGAAGGAAAATGCGTAAAGATCTTGGAAAGTGAAGGAAATGGGCATGTTTTCCCCCTTGTTCCCCTGAACCGTCCCCCAGGTCCAGCTCTCCGGCTCTTCAGGGCCGCAGCATATTTTTCATTTCTCCCTCTCTCCCCCCCATTTCTTGCCCTTTTATATCACCTCGCATATGACACGCATTAAGGCTGGGATATTTTTGTCAAGGGTCAAACTCCTGATGTGGGACTTCTCAGATCCGCTAACGTTTTCTCCGGGATGCCAAAGCCTCCTACATCCCAAAACTGAGCGTGACCTGGGGTGTTGCAGCTCCTTGCTGGGATGGATGCTTCGTGCTTCGGTGGGATTGGAGGTATGAGTAATGTTTGCAAGCGGGAGCCCAGCTGCAGCGCTGCACGACCTTCCTCCCATCTGTGCACGTCCCAAAAACCAGAGTTAACACCGGAAGAAATCCATCGTATTCTCATTATTCTTACAAAATGCCTTTAAAAGGTACTGGCGCAGCGTGAAGGAGCATCCCAACCACGATAAGCAGGGGTGAGCCGAGGAGGGCTTGCACGGCGTTATCTTTCCACGCCGCTGAAGCAACGACCCCGCGGGACTTACAGCCTGTGCATCCAAAGGGATGCGTTAATGGGGATGGACTGGCAATGTATTTATTGATTTTTTTTTTTTTTTTTTAATCAATTTTGCTGCATTCAAGCCGTGGCAGGCGAGGACCTGCATCACCTCTCTGCCTAAAAAAAAAACAAAGAGGGGGAAAAAAAGAGAAAAGCTCCATAAATCTGGCTTTAAAATATTCACCTAGTCTGGAAAGCTATGATAGAACAGAGGTAAATTATTTCTCTCTTGGACAAAGTTGAAAAAGTGTATTTTAATTTAAACATTCATTCTAGTCAATATTGAAAATGATTTTAATTTGACTTCCTCAGCTTCTCAGCACTGAACCCCCATGTGTGGCAGTGTTCATTTTGGGGACATTTGGGGAATAAGAAAGTCCCTTTCTCTAGAAATCCTTATTTTTTTGGTCTGAGCTGTGTTTTCACACGTGCTGTGGGGGTGGGAGAAGGCTGGCGCAGGATCTCCTGCGCTTGCGTGGGTTTGTGCCTCTCTCGGTGGCCGGCTGTCACTACGCTCCGCTCGCAGGGACCTTTCTCGTCTGGATGTCTTCTTCTCTTGGTAGCGCTTAGGAGTAGAATTTGTTTATTCATCCTAGAAACGCAGAAGGAAAAGGTTATAGCTCATTATTTCCTTTGCAAAGTCATTTTTAATAGCCACCGTTGATAGATATCTTATTGACTCACAAGCCCTCCCTCTTCTTTTCATTGTATTGTCTTCTCCTGGGGTTTCTGAAGCGGTAGGTCAACTTTGACTCACCGGTATATCTGAGTAATGCCCTTGCTTTGATATGATCGCTCGCCTCTCCCCAAAAAGCCCTTTTTTCTTTCCGCCAAGTGCAAGGATGCCGGAGTCCGAAGCGTTTCCTTCCATCCGAGGAATTCATATTCCGAAGGGGGCAATGGCTCATTGCGAGATGCTCGGCGGTGGAGGCAGCCCCCGTGGGAAACGCAGCCCTCCTCCGCTCTCTTGATGGGATGAGTGATGTCATTGACCATCCGAGCCACCCATCCTGGGGAAATTTGGCTTATTCCAGCTTGGCTTTTTGACTTTATGGTTTTTACACAGGGGAAAATTAAAAAAAAAAAAAAAAAAGCTGGGGGTGGGAGGAGGGAGATGAGATCTTTGCACCTGGTCTTGTGCGGTCTTGGAAAGCCGGGTAGGATGCTGAACATGGGAGCGTGGAGGACAGGAGGGGCTTGAGAGCTGGGATGATCTTAACTTCTCTGTTTTATTTCCCTCCCTTCTTCAGGTGGATGAAATTTATCACGACGAGTCCCTGGGCGTTCACATCAACATTGTGCTGGTCAGGATGATCATGGTGGGATACCGCCAGGTAAATACAGCAGTCGGATGTGGCGAGGAGGAGATGCTGGCCCCTGTTTTTGGGCCGCTTTCCCGGCTCGAGCCCTGCCCCACGAGGGAAGGAGGGTCGCTGAAATACAATATAGGTGCCGCTTCTCCCGAGGGCGGCAAGCGTGCAGCGACACCATGGCTTAGGATCTCATCACCATAATATTTAGCACTTAGGTGAGCTGGGCGGCCGAGCCCAGAGAGCTGTGG
>NW_009229771.1:0-17591 GCF_000690835.1 Fulmarus glacialis
CGTAACTGCCGGCTCTGCTCCTTTAAGAGGGGGCTGGGCTCCCGGTGACCCCGCGTGATGTCCGCCTCTTCCTGGTTGCCATAGACACCGCCTTCCAGCGTCCCAAAATGGCGTCGCTGCTGCGGGAGGAGGTGTTCGAGACGCGCGGGCAGGCCCCGGCCCCCAGCAAAGACTTCTGCCAGTTGCTCGTCACCCGGCGGGAGGTGGGTGCCGGGCTACCCGCGGGCGCGGAGCGGCGTCTGCCCCGCAGTTCTCTTCCCCTCAGCTCGTGGTCGCCGCTTCTTCCTCCGCCCGGGAAGCAAGGCAGTTGGGGCCTGCCCCGGCTCCTGAGGCAGCAGCGGCTTTAGTGAAGGCCCGTCCTTAGGGAAGGGCTGGTGAGGAACGGAGGGGCTCGCAGCGCCATGCCGGGGAAGGGCGGGGGTCGCCTATGAACGCCGCCAGGTACCAACCCGGGAGGTGCCACCAGTAGGTGCTGATGGGTTGGCCTCCTAAGGGCTGGGAACGCCTCGCTGCAGCCCTGGGATGTGGTGTTGGTAAGTAGCTGGAGAGCAGGTAAGGGTTTGCTGCCGAAAAGGGTTATTTCCTAGCGTAGGTGAAAGTGTGTCTGGACGAGGAGCCTCTGTATGTGGGAGGTTCATTCCACCCAGAGTATCCCGAGGTTGTGGGAAGGGGCTTTGGGTGAGGACCAGAGGAAGGGAGGGAAAAAAGATCCTTCAAAACGGTAAGTCAGTAACCTTGGGGAAAAAGTATATACACATCTGTGTTTTTGTAACCTTAAAACAAACTTAAGTTTACCCTCAGAAATGCCTCACAAATAAATGAGATACTAACATTTAAATAAATAACAAATCCTTAAGTAATGTCACTGTATTTCTCCTGAGGAAAGACAAGTTCAGCTGCACTCTCAGAGTAACCAAGGTGGGGGGAAACGATAGTCTAACATCTCATTCCAGGAAGATAAAATTAAACTGCCCATCTGGGAAAGGGAAGACTCTGTGTATTTTCCATATGGTACCTGAAGATGTTTAGGTGTCCTGCCTTATGGCTGTGTACGTAACCAGTTTTCCAATCAGGGAAATAAGCAATGCTAAATATCCTGGAAGAGATTTTTTTGAACTTTTTTGGAAATATGCTGCAAAATGTGCTATATGAACATTTTTCAGAATAATCTAATAGTAATCATCGGTGAGGAATATTTGACAGTAAACAAATGAGATTTAACAAATCTGATTATGAGTTTGTAAGGATATGAAATAAAAATGCAAATCTATAATTTTTGTTTCATTTTGACCTATTTTGAGTGGCTTGACTTTGTGTGTATCAGAGATGAACATAGATGCTTGTCTCAGGCTGGACATAGTGATTTAGAAGTTGTAAAGTTTCAAAAATTTTTCTGAGAAAGTTTTTTAAATGTCTCACTGGAACAAAAAAACAACATATTTTGAAACTAGGAGGAAGTTTTTGTTTTGTTTTCCCAAAGTAAACCAAAATAGTGAACATATTTTCTTCCAGGGATGAGGGAATTGAGAAATTAGAGGGAGGGGCAGGTGACAGATTGAAGTTGAGCTGCAATTCCAAATGATCTGTCTTCTGTATATTATATGCTCCTTCTTTTGGTCCCTCTGATGCCAAGATTTTCTTTTTAAATCACTAGCATCTTTAGCAGTTTCAGAAGGGGTTTTGGTTTCGTTCTCAAAAAAATTTTTTAAGGTAGAACTGACAAGGCAACCTTAGGGAGCTTTGAGTTCCACGAAAATTGAGAGTAATTATGGTGCTGCACAATAGCTGGGAAATACGTGCTCTTCTGTAGCTGAAGTCTTGTAATGGGCGTGTCCCATTGACCTTATGGGAATCATATCAATGCCGTGCTTGTTCATGGGATATGTAATTGAGTGTTATGGAGTTTTTACCATTCATTTTTGCACTCAGATAATAAAAATAAGATGTTTCTTATTATTATTATCTTCAGTTTTTTGGTTCTTGTATCGGTTTCCTGTCAAACACTTCAGATATCTATTTTTGGTTTTGTTTTCAGCTGCCCAAATATACCCTTAAAACAAACCAAAGTCAGTTAACATAAACTGTGCAAAAAGCTTTGCAACTGTCAGTGGAAGTAAGTTTAAATTATTCTGTAAATGTTTATTGTACAAAAACATTACCAGGAAGTTAGTGTCATTGAAAAAGAACTGGTTTGGATTATTTGAAAAACTTCATTTTGATTTTATGACGGTAAAATCATTTGAGTATAATGCAGTGAACATATGTATTTGAATATATCACTATATCCTCTGAAGCTGACGTAAAACTTCTGGATGCTAGTTGGCTTTTCTGCAGGCTATGGAGTCTCCTGAGAAGAGATCTGTGTCAAAAATATTAATTGAAGGTATATGCATTACTGATGTGCCAAGTTATGTATCATGTAAAATATATTTAGCCGTGCTGTGTTAGCATCTAGGAGGCCTAATTGTTGGTTCACATTCCCAGTATGCTATTTTACAGTCTCCTAATAAATAATAGTCATTGCCTCAAAGACCTTACAGTCTAAGCCTCCAACCTTGCACATAGTTACATGAATGCTGAAGTTTGTTACTTTGAATAGTCCCATTCTTCGGAGTCAATGGTTTCAAAACAGTCCATTGTTTTTCTTTAAAGACAAAAAGGGAGTTTGTGGCTGCATGGTGGATTTGTATGAAGGCTCCCATATTTCTGTGAGTGTTGCCCTACTTTGAAGGGTCTACTTGGGCTTTACATGAGCAGTAAATTCAGCTCCTTCAGGATGAAGTTATTGATTTACTGAGCTCGTCTTATACAGCTCCAGAGTACATGTACCTGTGGTCATGGCCAGG
This sequence comes from Fulmarus glacialis, assembly GCF_000690835.1. Lineage (NCBI taxonomy): Eukaryota > Metazoa > Chordata > Aves > Procellariiformes > Procellariidae > Fulmarus > Fulmarus glacialis. The sequence continues at coordinate 2,847 of NW_009229771.1, forward strand.
ATTTCCAGGTATCAGCCGACTATCAAGTCAAACTGTCATAGAACCAGAAATCCTGTACAAATACAGGTGGTCTTAAGAATGTGTTAGGGCAAAAAATTTAGTTGGTCAAGGAGGCCATATCCCGGGGGGGAAAGCAAGTCCATGGCAGCAGGCTTTGTGTTCAAACAAGCCATGTGAAATGTCTGTGGCTTTTGTTTAGCTTTTTCCCTCATTCTAGGGAATTGACATCTTTCTTCCATCATGCAACCTGATATGTTAGGGATGTTCTCCAGAATGCATTTTTAAAGTCTGTTGCTGCCTCAAGATCAGTACAGTAGGCCCAAACTATTGTATATTGTATAACTAAAAATAAATGAACTGGAATTGCTGTAAATTAAAAGAAAGGACGTCTCTGAGAGCAGACTTAAGCATACACTAAGAAGTTTGCTGAAGCTAAGTATAGGACAATAGTCAAATAAAGAGGACAAGACAGACAAAAAGACTACCTAGGGTATGATACTACAAGGGCACACATCCTCAGCTGTAAGCATGTGAATTATTCTATTACTGCAAAAATAAATTGGAAAACATTTATTTATTACTTTCAATATTGTCCATTGTAATAATAGCAAGGTGTACTTCAGCATGCTTGTTTGTGTTTAACTCAAATCTAGAGAAACTAGGACACCTGGAAAAAGGAAAGCAAGGCCAGCTGCGGGCAAACAAGGTATTGGAAGCAGACAAAAGCTGAGGCTACTTTGAACTCTTCTAACCAATCAAATGCAACAGTGGTTGAAAGAAAAGCTAGAAATACACCCACTTGTCTGTATGGATGTATTTGTGTCCAAAATGTGACAAGGAGACCCTGATGGTAACTTTTCGTTTTGCAGCAAGAGACAGCTTCCATCCCAGATACAAATTCAATTTCAATTACATTTCTAAATTAGAGCCGATAATCAGGACTTTATAAAAAAAGGTATTGACTACTCAGCAGCAAGCATGCGCTTCCATTGAGAAGTTAGGAAGAGAAGATTACCAATTAGTTTCTGCATAAGCTACTTCAAGGAGGAAGCGTAAGGAGAAGGGAAGAGCCTTGTAACTCATTGTAAATAACTCTTCTAAAAGTAGACTGTACGGAGGTACAGATGCATGAGTGAGTATTCACGGCATACAGTTCAACCAGTTGGATTGTGTAGAAGGCGAGATCTTTTGAACCATCAGTGAAAAGAATTTTCTTCAAGTAGCTATTTTAAGGCTGCAATCATAACTTTCATAACTATCATAACTAATCATAACTATCCCACATATTTCCCCTGTGTGGGCATCTACCAGTCCCACTGCAGAAATATAAGACTGAAAGAGACTTCTTCAGGTCATCAAGTTCTAGTCCGTGCTGTTTCATCCAGCCACATAATAGATCTTCATAGTATAAATGGGACTTGATGTGTTTCAAAGGTAGTGAGGCTTTTTTTGCCTTGCTACTTCACACAGAACAACTGTTCCAGAGCATCACTTCTCTGGTGGTTAGAAATGCAGTTATACAGACTAATCTACAGCTTATTTTGTGTATGGATATCTTTTAGCTTGAATACTGCCCTTGTGTGTATACGTGTGTGTGTGTGTGTATAAAAAATGTTATATATATTTAATAAATATGCCCTCTTGATAGGATTTGTTTTGTTTTTTCAGTCTCCACTTGTGAAACAGACTTTCTACTTCCTGGTCACTTGAGTAACTTTTTGCTGCATTTCTTCCCATTAGAACTTTTGTTCTTAGTAAGTCTTACGAGTGCCATGTGCAAAGGCATTATTACTTCCCTGTGTCTTCTGGAAAAGTCTACATGATTTAAATTTCAGGATTGTATTTAACTTTCTCTACCAAAATCACATTAGTGACTCTTGATCATCATTGTCCAATGTCTTTCTCCTCCTCTGTCAACTTTCAATTTATAACCTTTCGGTTTATGACAGAAATTATTTCTAAATGAATGATTTTGGAGTGCTTTGAGTTGTTGGAGGAGAAGCTGGTGTACATGTCACAATAAACATACTAAATAGAAAAACATGCTTGGCCATAAAATGTGTAGTAGGAATCCTGCTAGAATTCATGGGAACAGTGGATAGTTTTTGTTTTATGTGAATGCACGTAATATTACATAGAATGGGAATCTCTTTTCTCTCAAGACTGACATCAAGGATGGCAACTTGTTTAACATATGCCTTTCCATCTACCTTTCACTGTGCATGTTTTTCAATCACTCTTGAAATGCCAAATTAATATTTGATATGCCAGTTGTAATTTGGCAAGGTTTGTCACAAACAACAATAGACATTATCTGTTTGTACAAAGCAAGCAATAAATCGTATGGCTTCCACCATTAAACATAAGATGACTTGAGATAGCCACACAAATAACCTTTCAAAATAGAATTTCTTATAAATTGTCTAACAGATGATAAGTACAGATTTTGAAAAGTGCAGGAGGGGAATCCATATGATGGGGTAGTCTAGAAAAGGTCGATCACTCATTTTGGTCAACCAAGGAATTGGTTGACACACACACCCCGCCCCAAAAAAAGAAAAAGTCTGCTGCTTAATCTGCTTATAGGACAGGCTGATAACTAGAAAGATGAGGCTGTAACAAAAGAAACGTAATGGGAAAATGATCCACTCAACATGTAATTAATGCTAGCATCTGTCACCATTTAATGAATGCTGCACTAATCAGAGGATTTTGTCATGTTAGTAAAATGTTTAGCTACTTACCCGTAAAAGGCAGGCATCATATGTATACAAAGCTAATGTCATCCTGTGCAATATTCCATATATGATCTGCTCATATAACAGTCAGGATAATTGAGTTTTGTCAAATACATAACTGCAGAATTGTATGTTTGGTCAGAGATCAGCAGCTAGGTTCTCTAACAAATAAATACAGGACATTTAGATGAGCAAATAGCGTAAGTAACTAGGCAAACAGTTCTGATGACTGTTCTTGTTCTTTATCCATCATTGCTTCTATTGTTTAGTGTTCACTTCCACATCTTCTATCAGTTTCTGATTAAATCAATATATTCGGAGCACTGCGTATTATTTTGGATGCTGAGAACTACAATATTTTCTTAAAAGATCCTGTAATTAATTGTTTTCATTTTAAAAATAAAGTTGTTTTCTGGCTTTTTTAGCTGTACGTAAAAATTCGGAACCTACAGCACATAAATCTTGCATTGTAAATAAAATTTCAATTTTAGAAGACACTAATAAGTGATTGTTTTACTAGTTGTGGGCTGGTTGTTTTTCAGTTGTGGGTACCTTCAGGCTCTATTGAAATCTGCAAGGATAGTTTCTCCATTTGAAAAATGGTACTATAAAGTTAACTAAGTGTTGCCTTTGTATCTTGGGCTTGTTTTTAAGTCTTAATGATGACACTTGATATAAACCTATTTGATTGACAGAAGATGCCATTTCAAGTGCTTAAGCCAGATGGATTGGGGAAAAAAAAATAACAGATGTTATTATAGTAATTAAGCTGAAATTAATTTCATGTTATACGAAACAATTTTTTGCAAAAGTTTGATTTTAAGTAAAGATCTGTGGGAGATGAACCTTTTTCAAAGTCATACTATTTTATTTGCATTTGAAACCTGAAGGATGCCATATCAGTTATTGCCTAGCTGGACCAATTCTATTCAAGTCTCTTCTTTGACATTTCAAATGGAGAATTTGAGTTCTTAACAAACCAAAAAAGCACACAAATTTCTCTAAAGGGCGTTTAAAACCAGATAGTTTTGTTATGAGCTATTTGCCTAGAGTACTTTAATTGCATAAAACTAGCACCTTTTTGTTGTTGTTGTTGTCTTAAATTAGAATCATTTCAAGCATAGTTTGATGACTTCAGGAGAAGGAAGACATTTTGTTCCAGGTCAGGAAATGCTCTGTTATGCTGAAAAAGTGTATTTCCAAAATAATTCAACACTTTCATGGTAATGGTATCACACAGTATTAAGCAATTATTATCAGGAGAATGTTTGTTAAGCCTAAAATACATACGGAAATCTCCTTTGCTTTTTAGCTGTCTCTAATTCAGATATCTAAGTAAACAGTAGAGCTGCTTGGAAAATTGAAACAGTTTCTCTGGGGAAATAATGCTGTATTGGAAATACATGAATATTGTTGTCGAGTGTTTCTGTCCAAAGCTAAAATGTGTTGGTTTAGCAATGTTGTGATGTTGTGTTATAGTTTGGATGCCTGACAGTATCTCTCACTTCTTCTATAATGCGCCACCTCCAGATTTATGCAGTTGCTAGATGTTACCCATAAGGTTTTGGGGAAGATTTGGGAATTCTTTATCATGCTGCAATATTGAAGATGTAATCCAGCACAAGAACCCAACTGACATAGGCAAATTTGGACTTTTAACAACTGAAATGCAATTTGTGATGTGTTGCAGTAGCAATGTTGGCATTTCAGGGCTTGGTGGATTAAGGTTTCTCTGCAGAAGGCATCACATACAGCAATATAAGTGGTGGTTTTTTCCTTCCCAAAAGACTCAATTCTCTCATTTTTTGGGTTGTTGGTTTGCTTTTTTCGCCACGAACATTACTAAATACTTAACCCTGTGAAACATTCATTTATGAATTTGACATTAGAGAGAGCACTGATATTGAATCCTTAAGTGGTTATTACTTACGAAGTTCAATTGTTTGTGAGCCTACAATAATGCAGTACTGTCATGTGGGCTTATAAAATTCCTTTTTCAATAGTGGCTGAGCTGTTATTTCAAGATGCATTGCAATATTGTCATATCAATTTCAATTAAGGTATGTTGTGGTGGAACACTGGAACAGGTTGCCCAGAGAGGTGGTAGATGCCCCATCCCTGGAAACATTCAAGGTCAGGTTGGACGGGACTCTGAGCAACCTGATCTAGTTGAAGATGTCCCTGCCCACGGCAGGGGGGTTGGACTAGATGACCTGTAAAGATCCCTTCCAACCCAAACTATTCTATGATTCTATGTTAAAGATAATAAAGTAATTTTAGTTAATTCTCTGTTACTATTATTTGCTACTAATTTGGTTTTCTGTATCACTGGTAGCCTAGAGATGAATTTTTTCTTTTGTCTAGGTTGGGTTTTGTCTACTTGTAACTAGTTTTTAGTGTACAGACAACAGTATCACACTGAATTGCAATGTTTAAGCTCCCATTTTATTTTAAGTTTTATGCATGGCTTTAATATTTGTGGCTTTCTTCAAAGGTATCATGTTCGATCTAGTTCTACCTGCCAAGAATGATTTTCAGGTCATGAAGGTGTAATAGTTTCTCAAGGTAAGCAATCACCATTATCCTCTGCTTAATTAAGTTAATGTTTCCTACTGTACCTGCGTGTCTGTTGTTTACATGTTCATTATTGTCAGTGCTTGTTCTTCCAGAGAAACATTTAGTTGTATTCTTCACTTGCCTTACTTTAGGTATTACAGCCCTTATCCCTGTTGCCCTCTGTCTTGGGAAACCTCAGGAGTAATTCTACTTTTGTGTTACCCAAGGTAAGTTTGTGTTCCTGTCTATTGTCTTGTTTCCCTTCTTCCTGCTTCAAGTTAGGAAAATAATTATTTCTTCTTTTCTGTTGCCTTTATTAACCAAGAGCAATTTTCTTTTTTTCATTTTCCACACACACAGCAACATTCATCATGAAGAACCATCAGATACATTTACTTGACTAGGTGTACCATATATTTATACTTTGTTCATTTATCAAAAACCAATTAAATGCACTCAGTAATGTGTTCAAGGGAAGGAAGAAGGAAAGAAGAGTAGAAGGCAAAGCTAGAAAAGGAACAGGATTTTTATCTCAAGGTGTGCTAGGCTATGGAAGGTCTTATGTAAAGATGCACCAGCGTAATTTAAAATTTGTTTTTAAACAAACTTGCTAAAGCTGGTCTAAATTGCTCTATGGATGCTTATTGTAAAGATTTACTTGATTTTGACTGGGTATAAACTAAATCAATTTATGTTAAACTGAAATAAGCCTAAATTAAAACAAAGTAAAAGTGCCTGCAGTTTTTGGATGGACTTCACTAAATTAGATTAAAATTGTGCACTGGGTGCAACCAGTGTAAATGTCATTTGTTGGATGAAACCTGAATTAGACAAATTATCTGGAGAAGTGTAGTAACTAGAAGAAAGAATGCTAGTGCACAGTAAAATGATCAAAATCAAAAGGCAAAATGATACTGTAGAAGCATAAGCCTAGAAGAGTATCTGAAGCTAGAGTTCTAAATAACTTAGTAGGATGATAGTGAACAATAGAGTGAAAGGAATGACAACAGATGGGGATTGCAGGCAAGAGAAGCTGTGTAGCTGGAAAGCATCAAAAGAGCAAGCAGATACTTGTGACAAAAAATGCAGTATATGTCTTTAATATACATACACATCAAATTATCATGACAGCTGATAACGAAAGGATAGATTTCAGCATTCACTAAGTTGGTGCTACAGCTGAATTGTGCAGTTTTGTCTTCCTATGCAGTTTACAATGAGACTGAAATCTACAGGTAACAAGTGTTAAGTTTAATGTAAAACAAGTAATTAAAATTGGACTGGACAGAACTAGTGTTTGAAGAAACAGAAAGAGAAAAAAAAAACTTTTCAGAGAGCATGCTACCTGTAATACTGCGTTGATAATTGATAGAGAAAAAGGGCATACTTGTCACCACAGCTTTTTCTGAAAACTGGAGACACAGGTGGGAATCAAGTGTATCAGAATGCCTGCACAATGTGGTGGATTCTTTAATGTTCCTGTCATTTGATCAGACGGAATTAAAGCTGTAAATAGACAGCAAGGGAACTTTGAAAAACACGTTGAGAGTGTTAGTCTGTTCTTAAAAACTGTGATGAGATTTTAGAGGCCAGCGCAATAGATGTTTCTCAGAATTTATAGTAAGAGATGTCAGTGCTGAAAGTGAGCTGACCACATAAGAATATAGGAAAACAGTTTTCAGCAGATATTAGACCGGTTGCAGATATATGCAAATCAGGATGATAAGAAGTATTCAAGAGAGGAGCAGTGGTATGATTGAACTAAGACTTCATCTGTAATAAAAAGGACTGCCAGATATGCATGTACCCTACTAAAGATGATGTAGATTCCCTAGAAAAGGACTTTCCATTGTAACACTGCTGTATTTTAGGACTTTTATATACATAGCAGGGAGTCTTACTGTTCTGTTGTTTGGGTTTTTTACTCTAATGAAGACAAAAAAAAAAAGAACCAAAAAAAAAAAGGAGGAATTTCAAGCATAGACTAGACCTGAAATTGTAACAAGGAGGACCTTGAAACTGAAGTAAGGAGGATGAAACTAAAAGAAATGGTTTCAAATGAAACCTGTCAGTGTCTCAGCCATCTAGAAAGAAATGTTATATCTTGCACTTAACTAGCATCCTTTGTTCTGTTAAATAGTGGAATAATCTTTTTGTGGCGGTCTTATCTAGGTCTGCCTGTTTAATCACGTTAATAAATGGCAAATATCATGCGCATAACTGAAGACTGATCCTCAAGAGTAATTTTTTATTCCCTCTGATAGTGTTGCTTTCCCCTCAGCCCATACTCCTCTCCCTTCTGCATTGTCTCTCACTCTTCTGCTCTTGTATTTTTTCCTCTGATGTATGTGCACAAGTCTGTATGAAGGTAGAAGTTAGCCTCCAAAGCACCTGTGCTGTAAGCATCTGTGATAAAGATCTTTAGCTTTTTTTTTTTTTGCTTATTTTCTTGCTTTGTTATTTGTATCTTTTTCCCCTTGCAAACTCTGGGAAAACCAATGAGGAAAGATACTAATATAGGAATAAACCAGGTCTGTAACTGAGAGTGGAAGCCTTTGGTATTCACGCACACACACGCAGAGCTAATCCCTTAGCTGAAGTGGATTGACGTTTCTGACCATCAAGTGGCAGAATGAAAAGAGGGAAAAATGAAAAGCTTCGTAGTTGCTACATATGAAATTTTGGAATTGTGACATTTCTTTTCCCTTCTTCTCGATGTACTTGAAATATTTGTTAATAGCAACTCACGAAACAGTTTGCCTTGACACCAGGAAGTCATATTTCTTTCCATATGCCATTGTCTTTACAGTTGTATTCTACTGCAGTCACTGTTTTATTTTTGTTTGCTAACTAAATTGTTTTATCTTTTCTTGCTATTAATACTAAATTTTTTTTTTCTCCAAAACCAAAGCAGATGTGGGGGAGGGAAGTATGTGGGCTTGCATGATGACTATTGTGATCCTGAGAAGAATCTGTACCAACTTGCAAGTACACACTGTTGTCCAAAATTTCAACCTGATGGTCTGAGAGAACTTTTTTTTTCTTGTAGAACAGTTTCTTTAGCACAGCATATTAGGTTTTGCACTTCAGACTCTTTGGTATATCTGAACTGGACATCCCATAGAAAGATTGGAAAATAGACTATATCTAATAAATGCCAGAGAGACATGATTTTTTTTTTTCCTCTTCTCATGAGTGCACATGAGAAAGAAACTATTATCCTGTACAGATGTGATCCTATCAGTGTAGAAAAAATAGTAATTTGTATAACTTCCTGTACTATAGCAAATGCAAACATAGAATTTTGTAGCAATTGTCAAATAAAGCACAGGTGTTGCAAGCCCTACTTTAAATTTGAAAAAAGATAATAATTTGCCAGAAGAAGAGCAAAAAGCATCCAATTACACGTAACAGGCAGCAACTAGTACCTATTTGATTTCATATTGTGCATGCCTGAAATGTGGAATGGCATCAGTGTACGAGTTGAGTTTAATTTCAGTTTGATGAATTCTTGCACTATTGCAACCAGATGTGGTTCATTTTTTGTTCTTACTCCTAGAAAGTTTTCCTTCAAAGACTTCCGGGAACCCTAAATAAATGGAGGCTACATAACTGCAACCATTTTACCTTCTTATCCAGGTCAAAACCTGTCAGCAGTTTTGAGGTACACAAGTATTATTTCCCCACATACACACACACCCTTGAAACCAGTTCATTCTGCCACGCTGCATTTGCTAGTGAACACTGTTCACGTTCTTGCATATTAACCAAATCAAGACTCTCAAAATAATCTCCTTTGGCCAATCATAACAAAGTAACAGCTTTAACTGCAAATGTTCAAAATCAAGCAGAAAAATAAAAGCTTTATTTAAAAAAAAAAAAGAAAGAAAAAAAAAAGGTCAAAACAATCATAACAATCAACTCCGTTTTCTTCTGTACTTCCATCTCTCTGTATGATTAAAAACTTCAAATCACACAACCCTTCCTGAATCCATATTTCTCTAAGACCATAGGAAATGTGCTATAAATTGTAATAGTTATGAAATAGTTTGTGGAGTTTGTAATTAAGACCACTGGATGTTTGTTAAAGAAAACAGTTGCAATGGAAGTAGCACAGCTGGTTTGTTACGTTCTGCAAGCTATAAAGGCTAGAGAAGCATTATTACTTTCTAGATCTTTCCAAAGAAACATGCAGGTCTGCAGTTTGTACATGTGTTGTACCTTAACAGCATTATGTGACTATTCCTCACTGCCTTGAGATTTAGTCTAAAAGTAATTTAAGTAAGTCTTAAGTGCATTATAAATGTTCTAATTTTAACTCAAATGTATTCTATATACTTCAATAAACTGAAAAGTTTTATTACATTTGAATTTCTGTATATCAAGAAGAAGAAATAATGGTGAACTGTGAAGATGGTAATTTAATCCAGATAAACCAGTCTTCTCTTTAAATTGCTGCTAACTTACAAGAACTACTTTTATTATGCAAATATTAACATCCTTATTTATATACACTTGTGTTTATTGATTACTATCTAAACTTTAGAATGCTGATTTTTTTTTAATAGAAACCTGTTATAAATAGCAGGAGGCACAAATAAATACAAGTAACAGTACTGATACTTCTTAATTAGTCAGAGGACAGGTGGGATGTTGTCCCTGAGTAGCCAGTCGGAAAGTAAAAGAATATTTAAGAAGCGACTGCATAGCAGCAATAAAAGCTTGCCTGCTCACTAGCCTAGCACAGTTGGAGACTTGCTTTAATTGGTGAACGTATTAAGCCTTTCTATTGATGTAGCGTAATTAGGAGGGAGAGTGGTCTTGCTGGTTAGGTTGTTTAACTTACTGTATTTTATCCCCTTCAGTTACAACTATTTTCACAGCAATATCCATTGGGAAAAGCAGAGTTAAATATTACTGTATTGATTTACTCTTCTTAATAGTATCTTTCTACCTGTCTCATATAGTATTGTTTTTTCTCTGAACATCTTACGAGACTTACCAGTATGTCCATTAAAACATAATTCATTTTTTGAACTCTATAATAGCAGAATGATCAGGTTAAGGAGATGGATCTAAAGCCACGATGTGTTATAAGGAGTCTTCTACTATTCTGTTTTTCATTGGTAAATGAACAAATTATTTAATCAGATATGAGCATTAATCACTTTCAGGATAGTACTGGTGAAGTTGTATGATGTGGAGCTAATAGTTTAGTGCAAACAGTATTTTTTGCTTTATCTAAAGTGTTTGAATAAATATTTTAGCAGTAGTTTTGGAACATTTTGTCTTCTTTTAAGCTATTCATGTTTATGATCTTAAAGTCCAATTATAAAATTAATTTCTGGTTTTCTGTTGTTGCTTGGAAGATAAAGATGGAAGATATCCATCTTCAATAGCAATGAGTGATTATGACTGCTTTTCAGCTCTGATGTTTATTACAGCAACCCAAAATATCCAAAATAAGGCAGACTTAAAAACATATATTAAGAGTTTTGTTTGGGTTTTGTTTTTTAAATCTCACTCTTACATGGAATAAGGAAGATGGAAATAACTGTTTTTCCTGATGGATGACAAATTCCTCGTGAATTCTTCTTTTTACACTCTAGGTCAAGTTAACACCGTGAGGTAATGATGGTGTACAGTAGGCCATCCATCCTCATCCTCTGCTGGCTCTTCTCCATATTCTTATATTTACAAAGGACTGAAATAGCCAGCTAAGCATTTACCTTATATCCATACGTATTATAGAAGCATGGTTGGGCAAAACTTTGGATTTTCAGGTAAGTGTCCTCAGGTGATCATACTTGCCAAAAAGCTCCATACAACATGGTAGCAAGGCTCTGAAAAATCAAGTAGTAGGCCACAAAAGAGAAACGTCAATGTTCACAGATTGAGATGCCGATGGAATTTCATAAAACTGGGAAAAGATGCCTCTCTGATTGCAGGGCTTAGGTCCTGCTACAAAAAAAAACTTACTGCAAGCAATGGATATGAAAGAGCTTCTTAATTTTTGCAAGATTTTTGTGTAACCATCATTAACTAATTTAAACGTGAGAGTGAGTACCATTTTCTTTTGTGTAGAGACAGTGAAGAAATTATTAGAAAAAAAGTTGCTGTGTAACTGTGCCAAGATCATGATACAAATATTTGGTAATATTTGTTAAATGTCACCTCTGTAACTATCAATTTCTTTAACTGTTTCACAACATCTTGTGAGATACCTGTATGTTGCTTGTTGTGCTGTATGAAGGCACAGTGGGAATATTTATTTAAACAAAGGCTATCTTTTCATTGCCAAGAATCTAACTGGTTTTGGAGACAGGAGGAAAAAAGGAGACTTAACAGATTCTTCAGTTCCACAAGATCTGCATTCTTGCTTTTAAGTTAATCACAATATGCCATTAGTAGCCTTACGTGAAACAGTTGCCAATGTGTGTTACCATTCTTCAACAGCTTATCCCACAGGTATCAAAATAGCATTTGCTTTAGCTGCATCAGTGTCAATGCTTAAGGATAGCCTCACTCTAGCTCTTTATAAAGTTATTTAACATTTTATTTTAGTTCTTTTGCAAATACCTGTGCATTGTTGGTGCTACTTGGTTCCATAGTTTAGATATAATACATGGTTGCCTCTTCTTGGTGAAAAGTGAGTAAAATTTTAAGATACCTATTTTGCATTTTTTAAAGTGCAAAAAGTGACCTAGAAGCCTAAGCTTCATTCATTTCAAAATAAGCATAGCTCTGTCTAAGCCTAAAGATTTCTATTGTCCTATTCAAATTTTCCTTTATTACTTATGCAGTCAAAGCTGTAGTGTGGATGTAGCTGCAACTGCATGAAAAACTTTACAGTACTGTAGTATCAGCTTCTCAATTAGATGCGGCTATGTTAGAACAAGAGTAGAAAAAGCTATGACAGGAGGAGTGCTTTTTCATGAGTAAAATTGCATCTACACTAACAGGGACTGCAAAGATGAAGGAAGCGGCTAAGCTGGTAGTTTTCACTGTGCTAATTAATTTCAGAATTAAAAAAAATGTATATATCTAGTGAAGGCGTTTGACTTCTTCATGGCTTGGAAATTGAGCTTAGGTTTACAAACTCTTAGGCAACAGATTAGCTGATACTGGCTTCAAGTTATCAATTAACTGAAAGATATTTAGGTATACAGATCATATCTTTAGAAACATCTATCTTTCAGTTATCTCCTTGAAGATGTTTCAGTAATGCTGATACTTACTGCACTTCTATTTTGTAAAGATTTATGTGAGGGTGAAAAGGGTGATTTCTATACTGAGGTGCATGACAATGGAATGCTTTAAAATAGATTTATTTGACATTGTAGCAAAAATGCAACAATATTCTGCAAGAGAAAATGAGATAAAATGAGGGACAGAAGCATTTGAATACTTTAATTTTGAAATCAAATAGTAAGGCAACATAAATTTTTATAGTTTCCTCCAATCCACAAAACCCAGCCAAAAGCAGAGATTTATTTTTTTTAAATCTGTGGAAAAGTAATAGAATATGGGATAAAACAGCCTGGGAGAAGGGATTTAGTAGAGGTAAAGTCACTAAGACTAACTGAGAATGTGACTGTTTTTTTCAGTAGAAGACACAATGGCTCCTTCACTGCACAGGGGAATGAGAGCTTGGACTGCAGTGACAAATCCAAGACCAAAATAAAGACTGGGGATTTAGGGCATTCACCTGGGACAGAGGAAAATACTTGAATCTAGATCTTGTAGATCTCAGCAAGCACTGTTTTCTAGATTCTGGAGTCACCTTCCTTCAATCAAGTAAATCAATTTAATCAATTAAAGAAATTGATAGTTACAGAGATGACATTTAACAAATATTACCAAATACTCATACCATGATCTTGGTACAGTTACACAGCAACTTTTTTTCTAATAATTTCTTCACTGTCTCTACACAAAAGAGTCACCAATGAATGTTTAACTATTTAAAGTAGAACAACTTAAGAAAAAAATAGGGAAAATTAATCTCCAAATAATATTTTGAGTTACTGGTTTTAGCAAAGCAGAAAGCTGAGTCTGGAGAAGTTTGAAATCCTAAAAATGTATTTTGGAGAAGGAAACAGTGCCTTTGTAACAGGGCTTCACAATTCACACCATCTTTCTTCAGCTTCCTCCAGAGGTTTCTCATTATACAGTATGAGTCTGTCATGTGAGACTTGTCTCTAGTTCTATAACTTCCTAAATAGATTAAATTAAGGGAAGGTTGAGCCCAGCATCCTTAAAAGGTGGCTCACCATATGACAAACTTCAAATGTTATTTTCTTCATACAATGTAGATAGTACTATGCTTCTGGTAATCTACAGTTCAGATTAATTTTGACTATAGATACTTCCTAAATAATTTATTTGTTGCTCATTTTCACTTAAATATTTTAGTTGTTTTATTTGTTTAAAAAATTGTTATGACTTTTTATCTGACACCTCGGCCAGTTGCTGCTGTTTAGATTTGGTTCTGCTTATCCTTTCCTCTTCTCCCTTTTTTCATGAAGAAATGCCAGTGGAGTAAGCAGTGTGGTAGTGAATTGCTTTAACACTTGCACCTCCAAATAATGTCAAGAATGAAATGTGTCCACGGTAACCAGGATGCACTTATAATACTTTCCATTCTTCATCTTTTTAATCTATGCAAAAAGTATAGGTATTACAAAATCTTGCCATGTTTTTCTTTGAAATAACCATGTGCTAACAAATTACCAAGGTAACTGTAGTTTGTCCTGGGTAGTTGTACATAAGGAAGTTTTAAAATGGAATAGTGCTATTGACAGTTTGTTCCACTGTAAATCAAAGAATAATGTTTAGAAAATACACAGTGACGTTTAATATAATTACTTCTTTTCCTGTGCCTCTGTGTGTTGGCCTGATCTTCCCATTCTGGCAGATAGTTCTGTTGCAGTTTGCTTCCTAGTATAACAATTAAGAGGAGAGATTATTGAAATATGTATTTCTGTAATTTTTTGAAGTTTTGGCATGTTTCAGTTAGTATTAAAATGCTTTGGAATTTATAATTGTACAACAATACTACAAGAAAGTAAATTTTTATAACCATGTTAAAACATCTACTGTAATTGCTTTAAAAACAGGACAGAGGTATTTCATTTGTAGAGTATTGACTTTGTGTTACATTTTAGGGTTTGTTGGATTGTATAAAGATAAAATATTATTCAGGAGTCTATACACACATATGCGCACTCTACTATTTGGGTTAAATATGTTCTTGTACACCTGTGTATGCATAAACTTATATTATAGATAAATACACTCATACCCACGAAATACTAAACAAAAAATATATAGAATCCTTACTGTGAAACGTTCGTCTTGCTTACACCAGTGCAGAATTTGGACGAGCATCTGCTATCTGTATACACTTAATTTTATTGTACTGTATATAGAATCATAGAATAGTTTGGAT